>NW_026780205.1:0-49232 GCF_030144855.1 Hypanus sabinus | reverse complement strand
GAGAAGTGGAGAATGTACAGACAGTGGTGGGGGCCAGGATTGAACAGTCGGAGAATGTACAGACAGTAGGGTGTTCCAGGATTGAACAGGCGGAGAATGTACAGACAGTGGGGGGGGGGGTCAGGATTGAACAGGCGGAGAATGTACAGAGTAGGGGGGTCAGGATTGAACAAATGAAGAATGTACAGACAGAACATGGTGTCAGGACTGTGGGTCAAGATTGAACAGGTGGAGAATGTACAGACAGTGGGGGGGTCAGGATTGAACAGGCGGAGAATGTACAGACAGTGGGGGGGTCAGGAGTGAATAGGCAGCGAATGTACAGACAGTGGGGGGGTCAGGATTGAACAGGCGGAGAATGTACAGACAGTGGGGGTGTCAGGATTGAACAGGCAGAGAATGTACAGACAGTAGGGGGGGTCAGGATTGAACAGGCAGAGAATGTACAGACAGTGGGGGGTCAGGATTGAACTGCCGGAGAATGTACAGACAGTGGGGGGTGTCAAGATTCAATAGGCAGAGAATGTAGAGACAGTACGGGGGGGTCAGGACTGGAGAAGTGGAGAATGTACAGACAGTAGCGGGGATCAGGATTGAACAGGCGGAGAATGTACAGACAGTGGGGGGGGGGGTCAGGACTGAACAGGCGGAGAATGTACCGACAGTGGGGGGGTCAGATTGAACAGGGGGAGAATGTACAGACAGTACAGGGGGGTTCAGGACTGAACAAACAAAGAATGTACAGACAGTGCAGGGTGTCAGGATTGAACAGGCGGAGAATGTACAGACAGTGGGGGGGGGGTCAGGACTGAACAGGCGGAGAATGTACCGACAGTGGGGGGTCAGATTGAACAGGGGGAGAATGTACAGACAGTACAGGGGGGTTCAGGACTGAACAAACAAAGAATGTACAGACAGTACAGGGTGTCAGGATTGAACAGGCGGAGAATGTACAGACAGTGGGGGGGGGTCAGGATTGAACAGGCGGAGAATGTACCGACAGTGGGGGGGGTCAGGATTGAACAGGCGGAGAATGTACAGACGGTAGGGGGGGTCAGGATTGAACAGGCGGAGAATGTACAGAGTAGGGGGGATCAGGATTGAACAGGCGGAGAATGTACAGATAGTGGTGCGGGTCCAGGATTTTACAGGCGGAGAATGTACAGAGTGGGGGGCGGTCAGGATTGAACAGGCGGAGAATGTACTGACAGTAGGGGGGGTCAGAATTGAACAGGCGGAGAATGTACAGACACTAGGGGGTTCAGGACTGAACAAATGAAGAATCTACAGACAGTAGCGGGGGTCAGGATTGAACAGGCGGAGAATGTACAGACAGTACGGGGGGGTCCAAGATTGAACAGGCGGAGAATGTACAGACAGTGGAGGTGTCAGATTGAACAGGTGGAGAATGTACAGACAATACAGGGAGGTTCAGGACTGAACAAACAAAGAATGTACAGACAGTACAGGGGGTCAGGACTGTGGGTCAGGATTGAACAGCGGAGAATGTAGAGACAGTACAGGGGAGTCAGGATTGAACAGGTGCTGAATGTACAGTCAGTTGGGGGGGTCAGGATTGAACAGGCGGAGATTGTACAGACAGTAGCGGGGTCCAGGATTGAACAGGCGGAGAATGTACAGACAATGCAGGGTTGAGGATTGAACAGACGGAGAATGTGCAGACAGTGGTGGGGGTCAGGATTGAACAGGCAGAGAATATAGAGACAGTACAGGGGGGGATCAGGATTGATCAGGTGGAGAATGTACAGAGTACGGGGGGTCAGAACTTAACAAACGAAGAATGTACAGACAGAACAGGGGGTCGGGTCTGTGGGTCAGGATTGAACAGGCGGAGAATGTACAGACAGTTGTGGGGGTCAGGATTGAACAGGCGTAGAATGTACAGACAGTAGGGGGGGTCCAGGATTGAACAGGCGGAGAATGTACAGACAGTGGGGGTGTCAGGATTGAACAGGCGGAGAATGTACAGACAGTAGGGGGGATCAGGATTGAACAGGCGGAGAATGTACAGACAGTGGGGGGTCAGGATTGAACAGGCGGAGAATGTACAGACTGTGGGGGGGGGTCAAGATTGAATAGGCAGAGAATGTACAGACAGTAGATGGGGTCCATGATTGAACAGGCGGAGAATGTACAGACAGTAGGAGGGTTCGGATTGAACAGACGGAGAATGTACAGACAGTGGGGGGGGGGTCAGGATTGAATAGGCAGAGAATGTACAGACAGTAGGGGAGTCCAGGATTAAACAGGCGGAGAATGTATAGACAGTGTGGGGGTCAGGATTGAATAGGTAGAAAATGTAGACACAGTACGGGGGGGGTCAGGACTGGAGAAGTGGAGAATGTACAGACAGTGGTGGGGGTCAGGATTGAACAGGCGGAGAATCTACAGACAGTAGGGGGTTCCAGGATTGAACAGGCGGAGAATGTACAGACAGTGGGGGGGGGGTCAGGATTGAACAGGCGGAGAATGTACAGAGTAGGGGGGTCAGGATTGAACAAATGAAGAATGTACAGACAGTACAAGGTGTCAGGAGTGTGGGTCAGGATTGAAGAGGTGGAGGATGTACAGACAGTGGGGTGGGGTCAGGATTGAACAGGTGGAGAATGTACAGACAGTAGGGGGGGTCCTGGATTGAACAGGCGGAGAATGTACAGACAGTAGTGGGGGTCAGGATTGAACAGGCGGAGAATGTACAGACAGTAGGGGGGGGGGTCCAGGATTGAAAAGGTGGAGAATGTACAGACAGTAGGGGGGGACCTGGATTGAACAGGCGGAGAATGTACAGACAGTAGTGGGGGTCAGGATTGAACAGGCGGAGAATGTACAGACAGTAGGGGGGGGTCCAGGATTGAAAAGGTGGAGAATGTACAGACAGTATGGGGGTCAGTATTGAATAGGCAGAGAAAGTACAGACAGTAGGGCGGGTCAGGATTGAGAAGGCAGAGAATGTAAGACAGTACAGGGGGAGTCAGTATTGAACAGGTGGAGAATGTACAGAGTGTACGGTGGTGTCAGGACTGAACAAACGAAGAATGTACAGACAGAACAGGGTGTCAGGACTGTGGGTCAAGATTGAACAGGTGGAGAATGTACAGACAGTGGGGGGGGTCAGGATTGAACAGGCGGAGAATGTACAGACAGTGGGGGGGGTCAGGAGTGAATAGGCAGAGAATTTACAGACAGTGGGGGTGTCAGGATTGAACAGGCAGAGAATGTACAGACAGTAGGGGGGGTCTGGATTGAACAGGCGGAGAATGTACAGACAGTGGGGGGGGTCAAGATTGAATAGGCAGAGAATGTAGAGACAGTACGGGGGGGTCAGGACTGGAGAAGTGGAGAATGTACAGACAGTAGCGGGGGTCAGGTTTGAACAGGCGGAGAATGTACAGACAGTAGGGGGTTCCAGGATTGAACAGGCGGAGAATGTACAGACAGTGGGGGGGGTCAGGATTGAACAGGTGGAGAATGTACAGGGTAGGGGGGTCAGGATTGAACAAATGAAGAATGTACAGACAGTACAAGGTGTCAGGAGTGTGGGTCAGGATTGAAGAGGTGGAGAATGTACAGACAGTGGGGTGGGGTCAGGATTGAACAGGTGGAGAATGTACAGACAGTAGGGGGTGTCAGCATTGAACAGGCGGAGAATGTACAGACAGTAGGGGGGGGGTCCAGGATTGAAAAGGTGGAGAATGTACAGACAGTAGGGGGGGACCTGGATTGAACAGGCGGAGAATGTACAGACAGTAGTGGGGGTCAGGATTGAACAGGCGGAGAATGTACAGACAGTAGGGGGGGGGGGTCCAGGATTGAAAAGGTGGAGAATGTACAGACAGTGTGGGGGTCAGTATTGAATAGGCAGAGAAAGTACAGACAGTAGGGGGGGTCAGGATTGAGAAGGCAGAGAATGTAAGACAGTACAGGGGGAGTCAGTATTGAACAGGTGGAGAATGTACAGAGAGTACGGTGGTGTCAGGACTGAACAAACGAAGAATGTACAGACAGAAAAGGGTGTCAGGACTGTGGGTCAAGATTGAACAGGTGGAGAATGTACAGACAGTGGGGGGGTCAGGATTGAACAGGCGGAGAATGTACAGACAGTGGGGGGGGGTCAGGAGTGAATAGGCAGCGAATTTACAGACAGTGGGGGGGGTCTGGATTGAACAGGCGGAGAATGTACAGACAGTGGGGGGGGTCAAGATTGAATAGGCAGAGAATGTAGAGACAGTACGGGGGGGTCAGGACTGGAGAAGTGGAGAATGTACAGACAGTAGCGGGGGTCAGGTTTGAACAGGCGGAGAATGTACAGACAGTGGGGGGGGTCAGGATTGAACAGGCGGAGAATGTACCGACAGTGGGGGGGTCAGATTGAATAGGTGGAGAATGTACAGACAATACAGGGAGGTTCAGGACTGAACAAACAAAGAATGTACAGACAGTACAGGGTGTCAGGACTGTGGGTCAGGATTGAACAGGCGGAGAATGTACAGACAGTTGGGGGGTCAGGATTCAACAGGCGGAGAATGTACAGACAGTGGGGGGTGTCAGCATTGAACAGGCGGAGAATGTACAGAGTAGGGGGGATCTGGATTGAACAGGCGGAGAATGTACAGATAGTGGTGGGGGTCCAGGATTGAACAGGCGGAGAATGTACAGACAGTAGGGGGGGTCAGGATTGAACAGGCGTAGAATGTACAGACAGTAGGGGGTGTCAGAATTCAACAGGCGGAGAATGTACAGACACTAGGGGGGTCAGGACTGAACAAATGAAGAATGTACAGACAGTAGGGGGGGGTCAGCATTGAACAGGCGGAGAATGTACAGAGCAGGGGGTGTCAGGATTGAACAGGCGGGGAATGTACAGATAGTGGTGGGGGTCCAGGATTGAACAGGCAGAGAATGTACAGATAGTGGGGGGGTCAGATTGAATAGGTGGAGAATGTACAGACAATACAGGGAGGTTCAGGACTGAACAAACAAAGAATGTATAGACAGTACAGGGTGCAGGACTGTGGGTCAGGATTGAACAGGCGGAGAATGTACAGACAGTAGAGGGAGTCAGGATTGATCAGGCAAAGAATGTACAGACAGTGGGGGGAGTCAGCATTGAACAGGAGGAGAATGTACAGAGTAGGTGGGGTTCAGGATTGAACAGGCGGAGAATGTACAGATAGTGGTGCGGGTCCAGAATTGAACAGGCGGAGAATGTACAGAGTGGGGGGGTCAGGATTGAACAGGCGGAGAATGTACAGAGTAGGGGGGGGTCAGGATTGAACAGGCGGAGAATGTACAGATAGTGGTGCGGGTCCAGGATTGAACAGGCGGAGAATGTACAGAGTGGGGGGGTCAGGATTGAACAGGCGGAGAATGTACAGACAGTAGGGGGGGTCAGAATTGAACAGGCGGAGAATGTACAGACACTAGGGGGGTCAGGACTGAACAAATGAAGAATCTACAGACAGTAGCGGGGGTCAGGATTGAACAGGTGGAGAATGTACAGACAATACAGGGAGGTTCAGGACTGAACAAACAAAGAATGTACAGACAGTACAGGGGGTCAGGACTGTGGGTCAGGATTGAACAGGTGGAGAATGTAGAGACAGTACAGGGGAGTCAGGATTGAACAGGCGTAGAATATACAGACAGTGGGGGGGTTAGGATTGTACAGACGGAGAATGTACAGACACTAGGGGTGTCAGGACTGAACAAATGAAGAATGTTCAGACAGTACAGGGGGTCAGGACTGCGGGTCAGGATTGAACAGGCGGAGAATGTACAGACAGTAGGGGGGGGGGTCCATGATTGAATAAGCGGAGAATGGACAGACAGAACAGGGGGTCAGGACTGTGGGTCAGGATTGAACAGGCAGAGAATGTACAGACAGTAGGGGGGGTCCAGGATTGAACAGGCGGAGAATGTACAAACAGTTGTGGGGGTCCAGGATTGAACAGGCGGAGAATGTACAGACAGTAGGGGGTGGTCAGGATTGAACAGGCGGAGAATGTACAGACACTGGGGGGTCAGGACTGAACAAATGAAGAATGTACAGACAGTACAGGGTGTCAGGACTGTGGGTCAGGATTGAACAGTCGGAGAATGTACAGACAGTGGGGGGGGTCAAGATTGAATAGGCAGAGAATGCACAGACAGTAGGGGAGTCCAGGATTAAACAGGCGGAGAATGTGCAGACAGTGGGGGTGTCAGGATTGAACAGGCGGAGAATGTACAGATAGTAGGGGGGGGTCAGGATTGAACAGGCGGAGAATGTACAGACAGTGGGGGGTCAGGATTGAACAGACGGAGAATGTACAGACAGTGGGGGGGGGGTCAAGATTGAATAGGCAGAGAATGTACAGATAGTAGATGGGGTCCATGATTGAACAGGCGGAGAATGTACAGACAGTAGGGGTGTCCGGATTGAACAGACGGAGAATGTACAGACAGTGGGGGGGGGGTCAGTATTGAATAGGCAGAGAATGTACAGACAGTAGGGGAGTCCAGGATTAAACAGGCGGAGAATGTATAGACAGTGTGGGGGTCCAGGATTGAACAGGCGGAGAATGTACAGAGTGGGGGTGGTCAGGATTGAACAGGCGGAGAATGTAAAGACAGTAGGGGGGGTCAGAATTGAACAGGCGGAGAATGTACAGACACTAGGGGGGTCAGGAGTGAATAGGCAGCGAATTTACAGACAGTGGGGGGGGGTCAAGATTGAATAGGCAGAGAATGTAGAGACAGTACGGGGGGGTCAGGATTGGAGAAGTGGAGAATGTACAGACAGTAGCGGGGGTCAGGTTTGAACAGGCGGAGAATGTACAGACAGTGGGGGGGGTCAGGATTGAACAGGCGGAGAATGTACCGACAGTGGGGGGGTCAGATTGAATAGGTGGAGAATGTACAGACAATACAGGGAGGTTCAGGACTGAACAAAGAATGTACAGACAGTACAGGGTGTCAGGACTGTGGGTCAGGATTGAACAGGCGGAGAATGTACAGACAATAGGGGGGGTCAGGATCGAACAGGCGGAGAATGTCGAGAGTACAGGGGAGTCAGGATTCAACAGGTGCTGAATGTACAGACAGTTGGGGGGGGGGTCAGGATTGAACAGGCAGAGAATTTACAGACAGTAGGGGGGGTCCTGGATTGAACAGGCGGAGAATGTACAGACAGTAGTGGGGGTCAGGATTGAACAGGCGGAGAATGTACAGACAGTGGGGGGGGGTCCAGGATTGAAAAGGTGGAGAATGTACAGACAGTGTGGGGGTCAGTATTGAATAGGCAGAGAAAGTACAGACAGTAGGGGGGGTCAGGATTGAGAAGGCAGAGAATGTAAGACAGTACAGGGGGAGTCAGTATTGAACAGGTGGAGAATGTACAGAGAGTACGGTGGTGTCAGGACTGAACAAACGAAGAATGTACAGACAGAAAAGGGTGTCAGGACTGTGGGTCAAGATTGAACAGGTGGAGAATGTACAGACAGTGGGGGGGTCAGGATTGAACAGGCGGAGAATGTACAGACAGTGGGGGGGGGTCAGGAGTGAATAGGCAGCGAATTTACAGACAGTGGGGGGGGTCTGGATTGAACAGGCGGAGAATGTACAGACAGTGGGGGGGGTCAAGATTGAATAGGCAGAGAATGTAGAGACAGTACGGGGGGGTCAGGACTGGAGAAGTGGAGAATGTACAGACAGTAGCGGGGGTCAGGTTTGAACAGGCGGAGAATGTACAGACAGTGGGGGGGGTCAGGATTGAACAGGCGGAGAATGTACCGACAGTGGGGGGGTCAGATTGAATAGGTGGAGAATGTACAGACAATACAGGGAGGTTCAGGACTGAACAAACAAAGAATGTACAGACAGTACAGGGTGTCAGGACTGTGGGTCAGGATTGAACAGGCGGAGAATGTACAGACAGTTGGGGGGTCAGGATTGAACAGGCGGAGAATGTACAGACAGTGGGGGGTGTCAGCATTGAACAGGCGGAGAATGTACAGAGTAGGGGGGATCTGGATTGAACAGGCGGAGAATGTACAGATAGTGGTGGGGGTCCAGGATTGAACAGGCGGAGAATGTACAGACAGTAGGGGGGGTCAGGATTGAACAGGCGTAGAATGTACAGACAGTAGGGGGTGTCAGAATTCAACAGGCGGAGAATGTACAGACACTAGGGGGGTCAGGACTGAACAAATGAAGAATGTACAGACAGTAGGGGGGGGTCAGCATTGAACAGGCGGAGAATGTACAGAGCAGGGGGTGTCAGGATTGAACAGGCGGGGAATGTACAGATAGTGGTGGGGGTCCAGGATTGAACAGGCAGAGAATGTACAGATAGTGGGGGGGTCAGATTGAATAGGTGGAGAATGTACAGACAATACAGGGAGGTTCAGGACTGAACAAACAAAGAATGTATAGACAGTACAGGGTGCAGGACTGTGGGTCAGGATTGAACAGGCGGAGAATGTACAGACAGTAGAGGGGGTCAGGATTGATCAGGCAAAGAATGTACAGACAGTGGGGGGAGTCAGCATTGAACAGGCGGAGAATGTACAGAGTAGGTGGGGTTCAGGATTGAACAGGCAGAGAATGTACAGATAGTGGTGCGGGTCCAGAATTGAACAGGCGGAGAATGTACAGAGTGGGGGGGTCAGGATTGAACAGGCGGAGAATGTACAGAGTAGGGGGGGTCAGGATTGAACAGGCGGAGAATGTACAGATAGTGGTGCGGGTCCAGGATTGAACAGGCGGAGAATGTACAGAGTGGGGGGGTCAGGATTGAACAGGCGGAGAATGTACAGACAGTAGGGGGGGTCAGAATTGAACAGGCGGAGAATGTACAGACACTAGGGGGGTCAGGACTGAACAAATGAAGAATCTACAGACAGTAGCGGGGGTCAGGATTGAACAGGTGGAGAATGTACAGACAATACAGGGAGGTTCAGGACTGAACAAACAAAGAATGTACAGACAGTACAGGGGGACAGGACTGTGGGTCAGGATTGAACAGGTGGAGAATGTAGAGACAGTACAGGGGAGTCAGGATTGAACAGGCGTAGAATATACAGACAGTGGGGGGGTTAGGATTGTACAGACGGAGAATGTACAGACACTAGGGGTGTCAGGACTGAACAAATGAAGAATGTTCAGACAGTACAGGGGGTCAGGACTGCGGGTCAGGATTGAACAGGCGGAGAATGTACAGACAGTAGGGGGGGGGTCCATGATTGAATAAGCGGAGAATGGACAGACAGAACAGGGGGTCAGGACTGTGGGTCAGGATTGAACAGGCAGAGAATGTACAGACAGTAGGGGGGGTCCAGGATTGAACAGGCGGAGAATGTACAAACAGTTGTGGGGGTCCAGGATTGAACAGGCGGAGAATGTACAGACAGTAGGGGGTGGTCAGGATTGAACAGGCGGAGAATGTACAGACACTGGGGGGTCAGGACTGAACAAATGAAGAATGTACAGACAGTACAGGGTGTCAGGACTGTGGGTCAGGATTGAACAGTCGGAGAATGTACAGACAGTGGGGGGGGTCAAGATTGAATAGGCAGAGAATGCACAGACAGTAGGGGAGTCCAGGATTAAACAGGCGGAGAATGTGCAGACAGTGGGGGTGTCAGGATTGAACAGGCGGAGAATGTACAGATAGTAGGGGGGGGTCAGGATTGAACAGGCAGAGAATGTACAGACAGTGGGGGGTCAGGATTGAACAGACGGAGAATGTACAGACAGTGGGGGGGGGGTCAAGATTGAATAGGCAGAGAATGTACAGATAGTAGATGGGGTCCATGATTGAACAGGCGGAGAATGTACAGACAGTAGGGGTGTCCGGATTGAACAGGCGGAGAATGTACAGACAGTGGGGGGGGGTCAGTATTGAATAGGCAGAGAATGTACAGACAGTAGGGGAGTCCAGGATTAAACAGGCGGAGAATGTATAGACAGTGTGGGGGTCCAGGATTGAACAGGCGGAGAATGTACAGAGTGGGGGGGGTCAGAATTGAACAGGCGGAGAATGTACAGACACTAGGGGGGTCAGGAGTGAATAGGCAGCGAATTTACAGACAGTGGGGGGGGTCAAGATTGAATAGGCAGAGAATGTAGAGACAGTACGGGGGGGTCAGGATTGGAGAAGTGGAGAATGTACAGACAGTAGCGGGGGTCAGGTTTGAACAGGCGGAGAATGTACAGACAGTGGGGGGGGTCAGGATTGAACAGGCGGAGAATGTACCGACAGTGGGGGGGTCAGATTGAATAGGTGGAGAATGTACAGACAATACAGGGAGGTTCAGGACTGAACAAACAAAGAATGTACAGACAGTACAGTGTGTCAGGACTGTGGGTCAGGATTGAACACGCGGAGAATTTACAGACAGTAGGGGGGTCAGGATTGAACAGGCGGAGAATGTACAGACAGTGGGGGGTGTCAGCATTGAACAGGCGGAGAATTTACAGAGTAGGGGGGTTCAGGATTGAACAGGCGGAGAATGTACAGATAGTGGTGGGGGTCCAGGATTGAACAGGCGGAGAATGTACAGACAGCAGGGGGGGTCAGGATTGAAAAGGCGGAGAATGTACAGACAGTAGGGGGTGTCAGAATTGAACAGGCGGAGAATGTACAGACACTAGGGGGGTCAGGACTGAACAAATGAAGAATGTACAGACAGTAGCGGGGGTCAGGATTGAACAGGCGGAGAATGTACAGACAGTAGGGGGGGGGTCAGCATTGAACAGGCGGAGAATGTACAGAGCAGGGGGTGTCAGGATTGAACAGGCGGAGAATGTACAGATAGTGGTGGGGGTCCAGGATTGAACAGGCGGAGAATGTACAGATAGTGGTGGGGTCAGATTGAATAGGTGGAGAATGTACAGACAATACAGGGAGGTTCAGGACTGAACAAACAAAGAATGTATAGACAGTACAGGGTGTCAGGACTGTGGGTCAGGATTGAACAGGCGGAGAATGTACAGACAGTAGAGGGGGTCAGGATTGATCAGGCGGAGAATGTACAGACAGTGGGGGGGGTCAGCATTGAACAGGCGGAGAATGTACAGAATAGGGGGGGGGTCAGGATTGAACAGGCAGAGAATGTACAGATAGTGGTGGGTGTCCAGGATTGAACAGGCGGAGAATGTACAGAGTGGGGGGGGTGTCAGTATTGAACAGGCGGTGAATGTACTGACAGTAGGGGGGGGGTCCAGGATTGAACAGGCGGAGAATGTACAGACAGTGGAGGTGTCAGGATTGAACACGCGGAGAATGTACCGACAGTGGGGGGGTCAGATTGAACAGGTGGAGAATGTACAGACAATACAGGGAGGTTCAGGACTGAACAAACAAAGAATTTACAGACAGTACAGGGGGTCAGGACTGTGGGTCAGGATTGAACAGGCGGAGAATGTAGAGACAGTACAGGGGAGTCAGGATTGAACAGGCGGAGAATGTACAGACAGTGGGGGGTGTCAGCATTGAACAGGCGGAGAATTTACAGAGTAGGGGGGTTCAGGATTGAACAGGCGGAGAATGTACAGATAGTGGTGGGGGTCCAGGATTGAACAGGCGGAGAATGTACAGACAGCAGGGGGGGTCAGGATTGAAAAGGCGGAGAATGTACAGACAGTAGGGGGTGTCAGAATTGAACAGGCGGAGAATGTACAGACACTAGGGGGGTCAGGACTGAACAAATGAAGAATGTACAGACAGTAGCGGGGGTCAGGATTGAACAGGCGGAGAATGTACAGACAGTAGGGGGGGTCAGCATTGAACAGGCGGAGAATGTACAGAGCAGGGGGTGTCAGGATTGAACAGGCGGAGAATGTACAGATAGTGGTGGGGGTCCAGGATTGAACAGGCGGAGAATGTACAGATAGTGGTGGGGTCAGATTGAATAGGTGGAGAATGTACAGACAATACAGGGAGGTTCAGGACTGAACAAACAAAGAATGTATAGACAGTACAGGGTGTCAGGACTGTGGGTCAGGATTGAACAGGCGGAGAATGTACAGACAGTAGAGGGGGTCAGGATTGATCAGGCGGAGAATGTACAGACAGTGGGGGGGGTCAGCATTGAACAGGCGGAGAATGTACAGAATAGGGGGGGGGGTCAGGATTGAACAGGCAGAGAATGTACAGATAGTGGTGGGTGTCCAGGATTGAACAGGCGGAGAATGTACAGAGTGGGGGGGGGTGTCAGTATTGAACAGGCGGTGAATGTACAGACAGTAGGGGGGGGGTCCAGGATTGAACAGGCGGAGAATGTACAGACAGTGGAGGTGTCAGGATTGAACACGCGGAGAATGTACCGACAGTGGGGGGGTCAGATTGAACAGGTGGAGAATGTACAGACAATACAGGGAGGTTCAGGACTGAACAAACAAAGAATTTACAGACAGTACAGGGGGTCAGGACTGTGGGTCAGGATTGAACAGGCGGAGAATGTAGAGACAGTACAGGGGAGTCAGGATTGAACAGGCGGAGAATGTACAGACAGTAGGGGGGGGGTCCATGATTGAATAAGCGGAGAATGGACAGACAGAACAGGGGGTCAGGACTGTGGGTCAGGATTGAACAGGCAGAGAATGTACAGACAGTAGGGGGGTCCAGGATTGAACAGGCGGAGAATGTACAGACAGTTGTGGGGGTCCAGGATTGAACAGGCGGAGAATGTACAGACAGTAGGGGGTGGTCAGGATTGAACAGGCGGAGAATGTACAGACACTGGGGGGTCAGGACTGAACAAATGAAGAATGTACAGACAGTACAGGGTGTCAGGACTGAGGGTCAGGATTGAACAGTCGGAGAATGTACAGACAGTGGGGGGGGTCAGGTTTGACCAGGCGGAGAATGTACAGACAGTAGGGGAGTCCTGGATTAAACAGGCGGAGAATGTACAGACAGTGGGGGTGTCACGATTGAACAGGCGGAGAATGTACAGATAGTAGGGGGGGGTCAGGATTGAACAGGCGGAGAATGTACAGACAGTGGGGGGTCAGGATTGAACAGGCGGAGAATGTACAGACAGTAGGGGTGTCCGGATTGAACAGGCGGAGAATGTACAGACAGTGGGGGGGGGTCAGTATTGAATAGGCAGAGAATGTACAGACCGTAGGGGAGTCCAGGATTAAACAGGCGGAGAATGTATAGACAGTGTGGGGGTCCAGGATTGAACAGGCGGAGAATGTAAAGACAGTAGGGGGGGTCAGAATTGAACCGGCGGAGAATGTACAGACACTACGGGGGTCAGGATTGAACAGGCAGAGAATGTACAGACAGTAGGGCGAGGTCAGGATTGAATAGGCAGAGAATAAAGTACAGGGGGGGTCAGGTTTGAACAGGTGGAGAATATACAGACACTAGGGGGGTCAGGACTGAACAAATGAAGAATGTACAGACAGTAGCGGGGGTCAGGATTGAACAGGCGGAGAATGTACAGACAGTAGGGGGGGGGTCAGCATTGAACAGGCGGAGAATGTACAGAGCAGGGGGTGTCAGGATTGAACAGGCGGAGAATGTACAGATAGTGGTGGGGGTCCAGGATTGAACAGGCGGAGAATGTACAGATAGTGGTGGGGTCAGATTGAATAGGTGGAGAATGTACAGACAATACAGGGAGGTTCAGGACTGAACAAACAAAGAATGTATAGACAGTACAGGGTGTCAGGACTGTGGGTCAGGATTGAACAGGCGGAGAATGTACAGACAGTAGAGGGGGTCAGGATTGATCAGGCGGAGAATGTACAGACAGTGGGGGGGGTCAGCATTGAACAGGCGGAGAATGTACAGAATAGGGGGGGGGTCAGGATTGAACAGGCAGAGAATGTACAGATAGTGGTGGGTGTCCAGGATTGAACAGGCGGAGAATGTACAGAGTGGGGGGGGTGTCAGTATTGAACAGGCGGTGAATGTACAGACAGTAGGGGGGGGGTCCAGGATTGAACAGGCGGAGAATGTACAGACAGTGGAGGTGTCAGGATTGAACACGCGGAGAATGTACCGACAGTGGGGGGGTCAGATTGAACAGGTGGAGAATGTACAGACAATACAGGGAGGTTCAGGACTGAACAAACAAAGAATTTACAGACAGTACAGGGGGTCAGGACTGTGGGTCAGGATTGAACAGGCGGAGAATGTAGAGACAGTACAGGGGAGTCAGGATTGAACAGGCGGAGAATGTACAGACAGTGGGGGGTGTCAGCATTGAACAGGCGGAGAATTTACAGAGTAGGGGGGGTTCAGGATTGAACAGGCGGAGAATGTACAGATAGTGGTGGGGGTCCAGGATTGAACAGGCGGAGAATGTACAGACAGCAGGGGGGGTCAGGATTGAAAAGGCGGAGAATGTACAGACAGTAGGGGGTGTCAGAATTGAACAGGCGGAGAATGTACAGACACTAGGGGGGTCAGGACTGAACAAATGAAGAATGTACAGACAGTAGCGGGGGTCAGGATTGAACAGGCGGAGAATGTACAGACAGTAGGGGGGGTCAGCATTGAACAGGCGGAGAATGTACAGAGCAGGGGGTGTCAGGATTGAACAGGCGGAGAATGTACAGATAGTGGTGGGGGTCCAGGATTGAACAGGCGGAGAATGTACAGATAGTGGTGGGGTCAGATTGAATAGGTGGAGAATGTACAGACAATACAGGGAGGTTCAGGACTGAACAAACAAAGAATGTATAGACAGTACAGGGTGTCAGGACTGTGGGTCAGGATTGAACAGGCGGAGAATGTACAGACAGTAGAGGGGGTCAGGATTGATCAGGCGGAGAATGTACAGACAGTGGGGGGGGTCAGCATTGAACAGGCGGAGAATGTACAGAATAGGGGGGGGGGTCAGGATTGAACAGGCAGAGAATGTACAGATAGTGGTGGGTGTCCAGGATTGAACAGGCGGAGAATGTACAGAGTGGGGGGGGGTGTCAGTATTGAACAGGCGGTGAATGTACAGACAGTAGGGGGGGGGTCCAGGATTGAACAGGCGGAGAATGTACAGACAGTGGAGGTGTCAGGATTGAACACGCGGAGAATGTACCGACAGTGGGGGGGTCAGATTGAACAGGTGGAGAATGTACAGACAATACAGGGAGGTTCAGGACTGAACAAACAAAGAATTTACAGACAGTACAGGGGGTCAGGACTGTGGGTCAGGATTGAACAGGCGGAGAATGTAGAGACAGTACAGGGGAGTCAGGATTGAACAGGCGGAGAATGTACAGACAGTAGGGGGGGGGTCCATGATTGAATAAGCGGAGAATGGACAGACAGAACAGGGGGTCAGGACTGTGGGTCAGGATTGAACAGGCAGAGAATGTACAGACAGTAGGGGGGTCCAGGATTGAACAGGCGGAGAATGTACAGACAGTTGTGGGGGTCCAGGATTGAACAGGCGGAGAATGTACAGACAGTAGGGGGTGGTCAGGATTGAACAGGCGGAGAATGTACAGACACTGGGGGGTCAGGACTGAACAAATGAAGAATGTACAGACAGTACAGGGTGTCAGGACTGAGGGTCAGGATTGAACAGTCGGAGAATGTACAGACAGTGGGGGGGGTCAGGTTTGACCAGGCGGAGAATGTACAGACAGTAGGGGAGTCCTGGATTAAACAGGCGGAGAATGTACAGACAGTGGGGGTGTCACGATTGAACAGGCGGAGAATGTACAGATAGTAGGGGGGGGTCAGGATTGAACAGGCGGAGAATGTACAGACAGTGGGGGGTCAGGATTGAACAGGCGGAGAATGTACAGACAGTAGGGGTGTCCGGATTGAACAGGCGGAGAATGTACAGACAGTGGGGGGGGGTCAGTATTGAATAGGCAGAGAATGTACAGACCGTAGGGGAGTCCAGGATTAAACAGGCGGAGAATGTATAGACAGTGTGGGGGTCCAGGATTGAACAGGCGGAGAATGTAAAGACAGTAGGGGGGGTCAGAATTGAACCGGCGGAGAATGTACAGACACTACGGGGGTCAGGATTGAACAGGCAGAGAATGTACAGACAGTAGGGCGAGGTCAGGATTGAATAGGCAGAGAATAAAGTACAGGGGGGGTCAGGTTTGAACAGGTGGAGAATATATAGACAGTACGGGGGGGTAAGGACTTTACAAACAAAGAATGTACAGACAGAATAGGGGGTCAGGACTGTGAGTCAGGATTGAACAGGTGGAGAATGTACAGATGGTAGGGGAGGTCCAGGATTGAACAGGCGGAGAATGTACAGACAGTGGGGTGGGGTCAGGATTGAACAGGTGGAGAATGTACAGACACTAGGGGGGTCAGGACTGTGGGTCAGGATTGAACAGGCGGAGAATGTACAGACAGTGGGGGGGAGGGTCAGGATTGAACAGGCAGAGAATGTCCAGACATTAGGGGGAGGTCAGGATTGAACAGGCAGAGAATATAGAGACAGTACAGGGAGGATCAGGATTGAACAGGTGGAGAATGTACAGACAGTACGGGGGGTCAGGACTTAACAAACAAAGAATGTACTGACAGTACAGGGGGTCAGGACTGCGGGTCAGGATTGAACAGGCGGAGAATGTACAGACAGTAGGGGGGGGTCCATGATTGAATAAGCGGAGAATGGACAGACAGAACAGGGGGTCAGGACTGTGGGTCAGGATTGAACAGGCAGAGAATGTACAGACAGTGGTGGGGGTCCAGGATTGAACAGGCAGAGAATGTACAGGCAGTGGGGGGGGTCAGGATTGAACAGGTGGAGAATGTACAGACAGTAGGGTAGGGGGGGGTCAGGATTGAACAGGCAGAGAATGTACAGACACTGGGGGGTCAGGACTGAACAAATGAATAATGTACAGACAGTACAGGGTGTCAGGACTGTGGGTCAGGATTGACCAGGCGGAGAATGTACAGACAGTGGGGGGGGGTCAGGATTGACCAGGCGGAGAATGTACAGACAGTAGGGGAGTCCAGGATTAAACAGGCGGAGAATGTACAGACAGTGGGGGTGTCAGGATTGAACAGGCGGAGAATGTACAGATAGTAGGGGGGGGTCAGGATTGAACAGGAGGAGAATGTACAGACAGTGGGGGGTCAAGATTGAACAGGCGGAGAATGTACAGACAGTAGGGGTGTCCGGATTGAACAGACGGAGAATGTACAGACAGTGGGGATTGGTCAGGATTGAACAGGCGGAGAATGTAGAGACAGTGGGGGGGTCAGGATTGAACAGGCAGAGAATGTACAGACAGTGGGGATTGGTCAGGATTGAACAGGCGGAGAATGTACAGACAGTGGGGGGGTCAGGATTGAACAGGCAGAGAATGTACAGACAGTAGGGCGAGGTCAGGATTGAACAGGCAGAGAATAAAGTACAGGGGGGGTCAGGTTTGAACAGGTGGAGAATATATAGACAGTACGGGGGGGTAAGGACTTTACAAACAAAGAATGTACAGACAGAATAGGGGGTCAGGACTGTGAGTCAGGATTGAACAGGTGGAGAATGTACAGATGGTAGGGGAGGTCCAGGATTGAACAGGCGGAGAATGTACAGACAGTGGGGTGGGGTCAGGATTGAACAGGTGGAGAATGTACAGACACTAGGGGGGTCAGGACTGTGGGTCAGGATTGAACAGGCGGAGAATGTACAGACAGTGGGGGGGAGGGTCAGGATTGAACAGGCAGAGAATGTCCAGACATTAGGGGGAGGTCAGGATTGAACAGGCAGAGAATATAGAGACAGTACAGGGAGGGTCAGGATTGAACAGGTGGAGAATGTACAGACAGTACGGGGGGTCAGGACTTAACAAACAAAGAATGTACTGACAGTACAGGGGGTCAGGACTGCGGGTCAGGATTGAACAGGCGGAGAATGTACAGACAGTAGGGGGGGGTCCATGATTGAATAAGCGGAGAATGGACAGACAGAACAGGGGGTCAGGACTGTGGGTCAGGATTGAACAGGCAGAGAATGTACAGACAGTGGTGGGGGTCCAGGATTGAACAGGCAGAGAATGTACAGGCAGTGGGGGGGGTCAGGATTGAACAGGTGGAGAATGTACAGACAGTAGGGTAGGGGGGGGTCAGGATTGAACAGGCAGAGAATGTACAGACACTGGGGGGTCAGGACTGAACAAATGAATAATGTACAGACAGTACAGGGTGTCAGGACTGTGGGTCAGGATTGACCAGGCGGAGAATGTACAGACAGTGGGGGGGGGTCAGGATTGACCAGGCGGAGAATGTACAGACAGTAGGGGAGTCCAGGATTAAACAGGCGGAGAATGTACAGACAGTGGGGGTGTCAGGATTGAACAGGCGGAGAATGTACAGATAGTAGGGGGGGGTCAGGATTGAACAGGAGGAGAATGTACAGACAGTGGGGGCTCTGGATTGAACAGGCGGAGAATGTACAGACAGTGGGGGGGTCAGGATTGAACAGGAAGAGAATGTACAGACAGTAGGGCGAGGTCAGCATTGAACAGGGAGAGAATATAGTACGGGGGGGTCAGGATTGAACAGGTGGAGAATGTACAGACAGTACGGGGGGTCAGGACTTAACAAACGAAGAATGTACTGACAGAACAGGGGGTCAGGACTGTGGGTCAGGATTGAACAGGCGGAGAATGTACAGACGGTGGTGGGGGTCAGGATTGAACAGGCGGAGAATGTACAGACAGTAGGTTGGGTCCAGGATTGAACAGGCATAGAATATACAGACAGTGGGGGGGTCAGGATTGAACAGGCGGAGAATGTACAGACACTAGGGGTGTCGGGACTGAACAAATGAAGAATGTACAGACAGTACAGGGGGTCAGGACTGCGGGTCAGGATTGAACAGGCGGAGAATGTACAAACAGTAGGGGGGGGTCCATGATTGAATAAGCGGAGAATGGACAGACAGAACAGGGTGTCAGGACTGTGGGTCAGGATTGAACAGGCAGAGAATGTACAGACAGTAGGGGGGTCCAGGATTGAACAGGCGGAGAATGTACAGACAGTGGTGGGTGTCCAGGATTGAACAGGCGGAGAATGTACAGACAGTGGGGGGGGTCAGGATTGAACAGGCGGAGAATGTACAGACAGTAGGGGGGGTCAGGATTGAACAGGCGGAGAATGTACAGACACTGGGGGGTCAGGACTGAACAAATGAAGAATGTACAGATAGGACGGGGGTCAGGACTGTGGGTCAGGATTGAACAGGCGGGGAATGTACAGGCAGTGGGGGGGTCAGGATTGAGCAGGTGGAGAATGCACAGACAGTAGGGTAGGGGGGGGTCAGGATTGAACAGGCAGAGAATGTCCAGACATTAGGGGGAGGTCAGGATTGAACAGGCAGAGAATATAGAGACAGTACAGGGAGGGTCAGGATTGAACAGGTGGAGAATGTACAGACAGTACGGGGGGTCAGGACTTAACAAACGAAGAATGTACTGACAGTACAGGGGGTCAGGACTGCGGGTCAGGATTGAACAGGCGGAGAATGTACAGACAGTAGGGGGGGGTGCATGATTGAATAAGCGGAGAATGGACAGACAGAACAGGGGGTCAGGACTGTGGGTCAGGATTGAACAGGCAGAGAATGTACAGACAGTGGTGGGGGTCCAGGATTGAACAGGCGGAGAATGTACAGGCAGTGGGGGGGGTCAGGATTGAGCAGGTGGAGAATGTACAGACAGTAGGGTAGGGGGGGGTCAGGATTGAACAGGCAGAGAATGTACAGACACTGGGGGGTCAGGACTGAACAAATGAATAATGTACAGACAGTACCGGGTGTCAGGACTGTGGGTCAGGATTGACCAGGCGGAGAATGTACAGACAGTGGGGGGGTCAGGATTGAACAGGCAGAGAATGTACAGACAGTGGGGGGTCAGGATTGAACAGGTGGAGAATGTACAGACAGTACGGGGGGTCAGGACTGAACAGGCGGAGAATGTACAGACAGTGGGGGGGGTCAGGATTGAACAGGCGGAGAATGTACAGACAGTAGGGGGGGTCAGGATTGAACAGGCGGAGAATGTACAGACACTGGGGGCTCAGGACTGAACAAATGAAGAATGTACAGACAGTACAGGGTGTCAGGACTGTGGGTCAGGATTGAACAGGCGGAGAATGTACAGACAGTGGGGGGGGTCAGGATTGACCAGGCGGAGAATGTACAGACAGTAGGGGAGTCCAGGATTAAACAGGCGGAGAATGTACAGACAGTAGGGTAGGGGGGGGTCAGGATTGAACAGGCAGAGAATGTACAGACACTGGGGGGTCAGGACTGAACAAATGAATAATGTACAGACAGTACCGGGTGTCAGGACTGTGGGTCAGGATTGACCAGGCGGAGAATGTACAGACAGTGGGGGGGTCAGGATTGAACAGGCAGAGAATGTACAGACAGTGGGGGGTCAGGATTGAACAGGTGGAGAATGTACAGACAGTACGGGGGGTCAGGACTGAACAGGCGGAGAATGTACAGACAGTGGGGGGGGTCAGGATTGAACAGGCGGAGAATGTACAGACAGTAGGGGGGGTCAGGATTGAACAGGCGGAGAATGTACAGACACTGGGGGCTCAGGACTGAACAAATGAAGAATGTACAGACAGTACAGGGTGTCAGGACTGTGGGCCAGGATTGAACAGGCGGAGAATGTACAGAGAGTGGGGGGGGGGGTCAGGATTGACCAGGCGGAGAATGTACAGACAGTAGGGGGGTCCAGGATTGAACAGGCGGAGAATGTACAGACAGTGGTGGGTGTCCAGGATTGAACAGGCGGAGAATGTACAGACAGTGGGGGGGGTCAGGATTGAACAGGCGGAGAATGTACAGACAGTAGGGGGGGTCAGGATTGAACAGGCGGAGAATGTACAGACACTGGGGGCTCAGGACTGAACAAATGAAGAATGTACAGACAGTACAGGGTGTCAGGACTGTGGGCCAGGATTGAACAGGCGGAGAATGTACAGAGAGTGGGGGGGGGGGTCAGGATTGACCAGGCGGAGAATGTACAGACAGTGGGGGAGTCCAGGATTAAACAGGCGGAGAATGTACAGACAGTGGGGGTGTCAGGATTGAACAGGCGGAGAATATACAGATAGTAGGGGGGGTCAGGACTTAACAAACGAAGAATGTACTGACAGTACAGGGGGTCAGGACTGCGGGTCAGGATTGAACAGGCGGAGAATGTACAGACAGTAGGGGGGGGTGCATGATTGAATAAGCGGAGAATGGACAGACAGAACAGGGGGTCAGGACAGTGGGTCAGGATTGAACAGGCAGAGAATGTACAGACAGTGGTGGGGGTCCAGGATTGAACAGGCGGAGAATGTACAGGCAGTGGGGGGGGTCAGGATTGAGCAGGTGGAGAATGTACAGACAGTAGGGTAGGGGGGGGGTCAGGATTGAACAGGCAGAGAATGTACAGACACTGGGGGGTCAGGACTGAACAAATGAATAATGTACAGACAGTACCGGGTGTCAGGACTGTGGGTCAGGATTGACCAGGCGGAGAATGTACAGACAGTGGGGGGGTCAGGATTGAACAGGCAGAGAATGTACAGACAGTGGGGGGTCAGGATTGAACAGGTGGAGAATGTACAGACAGTACGGGGGGTCAGGACTGAACAGGCGGAGAATGTACAGACAGTGGGGGGGGTCAGGATTGAACAGGCGGAGAATGTACAGACAGTAGGGGGGGTCAGGATTGAACAGGCGGAGAATGTACAGACACTGGGGGCTCAGGACTGAACAAATGAAGAATGTACAGACAGTACAGGGTGTCAGGACTGTGGGCCAGGATTGAACAGGCGGAGAATGTACAGAGAGTGGGGGGGGGGGGTCAGGATTGACCAGGCGGAGAATGTACAGACAGTAGGGGGGTCCAGGATTGAAGAGGCGGAGAATGTACAGACAGTGGTGGGTGTCCAGGATTGAACAGGCGGAGAATGTACAGACAGTGGGGGGGGTCAGGATTGAACAGGCGTAGAATGTACAGACAGTAGGGGGGGTCAGGATTGAACAGGCGGAGAATGTACAGACACTGGGGGCTCAGGACTGAACAAATGAAGAATGTACAGACAGTACAGGGTGTCAGGACTGTGGGCCAGGATTGAACAGGCGGAGAATGTACAGAGAGTGGGGGGGGGGTCAGGATTGACCAGGCGGAGAATGTACAGACAGTGGGGGAGTCCAGGATTAAACAGGCGGAGAATGTACAGACAGTGGGGGTGTCAGGATTGAACAGGCGGAGAATATACAGATAGTAGGGGGGGGTCAGGACTTAACAAACGAAGAATGTACTGACAGTACAGGGGGTCAGGACTGCGGGTCAGGATTGAACAGGCGGAGAATGTACAGACAGTAGGGGGGGGTGCATGATTGAATAAGCGGAGAATGGACAGACAGAACAGGGGGTCAGGACAGTGGGTCAGGATTGAACAGGCAGAGAATGTACAGACAGTGGTGGGGGTCCAGGATTGAACAGGCGGAGAATGTACAGGCAGTGGGGGGGGTCAGGATTGAGCAGGTGGAGAATGTACAGACAGTAGGGTAGGGGGGGGGTCAGGATTGAACAGGCAGAGAATGTACAGACACTGGGGGGTCAGGACTGAACAAATGAATAATGTACAGACAGTACCGGGTGTCAGGACTGTGGGTCAGGATTGACCAGGCGGAGAATGTACAGACAGTGGGGGGGTCAGGATTGAACAGGCAGAGAATGTACAGACAGTGGGGGGTCAGGATTGAACAGGTGGAGAATGTACAGACAGTACGGGGGGTCAGGACTGAACAGGCGGAGAATGTACAGACAGTGGGGGGGGTCAGGATTGAACAGGCGGAGAATGTACAGACAGTAGGGGGGGTCAGGATTGAACAGGCGGAGAATGTACAGACACTGGGGGCTCAGGACTGAACAAATGAAGAATGTACAGACAGTACAGGGTGTCAGGACTGTGGGCCAGGATTGAACAGGCGGAGAATGTACAGAGAGTGGGGGGGGGGTCAGGATTGACCAGGCGGAGAATGTACAGACAGTAGGGGGGTCCAGGATTGAACAGGCGGAGAATGTACAGACAGTGGTGGGTGTCCAGGATTGAACAGGCGGAGAATGTACAGACAGTGGGGGGGGGTCAGGATTGAACAGGCGGAGAATGTACAGACAGTAGGGGGGGTCAGGATTGAACAGGCGGAGAATGTACAGACACTGGGGGCTCAGGACTGAACAAATGAAGAATGTACAGACAGTACAGGGTGTCAGGACTGTGGGCCAGGATTGAACAGGCGGAGAATGTACAGAGAGTGGGGGGGGGGGTCAGGATTGACCAGGCGGAGAATGTACAGACAGTGGGGGAGTCCAGGATTAAACAGGCGGAGAATGTACAGACAGTGGGGGTGTCAGGATTGAACAGGCGGAGAATATACAGATAGTAGGGGGGGTCAGGATTGAACAGGCGGAGAATGTACAGACAGTGGGTGGGTCAAGATTGAATAGGCAGAGAATGTACAGACAGTAGATGGGGTCCATGATTGAACAGGCGGAGAATGTACAGACAGCATGGGGGTCCAGGATTGAACAGATGGAGAATGTACAGACAGTGGTGGGTGTCCAGGATTGAACAGGCGGAGAATGTACAGACAGTGGGGGGGGGTCAGGATTGAACAGGCGGAGAATGTACAGACAGTAGTGGGGGGTCAGGATTGGACAGGCGGAGAATGTACAGACACTGGGGGGTCAGGACTGAACAAATGAAGTATGTACAGACAGTACAGGGTGTCAGGACTGTGGGTCAGGATTGAACAGGCGGAGAATGTACAGACAGTGGGGGGGGGTCAGGATTGACCAGGCGGAGAATGTACAGACAGTAGGGGAGTCCAGGATTAAACAGGCGGAGAATGTACAGACAGTGGGGGTGTCAGGATTGAACAGGCGGAGAATGTACAGATAGTAGGGGGGGTCAGGATTGAACAGGCGGAGAATGTACAGACAGTGGGGGTCAGGATTGAACAGGCGGAGAATGTACAGGCAATGGGTGGGTCAAGATTGAATAGGCAGAGAATGTACAGACAGTAGATGGGGTCCATGATTGAACAGGCGGAGAATGTACAGACAGTAGGGGGGTCCGGATTGAACAGACGGAGAATGTACAGACAGTGGGGGGGTCAGTATTGAATAGGCAGAAAAAGTACAGACAGTGGGGGGGTTCAGGATCGAACAGGCGGAGAATGTCGAGAGTACAGGGGAGACAGGATTGAACAGGTGCTGAATGTACAGACAGTTGGGGGGGGTCCGAATTGAACAGTCGGAGAATGTACAGACAGTAGGTGGGGGTCCTGGATTGAACAGGCGGAGAATGTACAGACAGTTGGTGGTCAGGATTGAACAGGCTGAGAATGTACAGACAGTGGGGGGGGGGTCAAGATTGAATAGGCAGAGAATGTAGAGACAGTACGGAGGGGTCAGGACTGGAGAAGTGGAGAATGTACAGACAGTAGCGGGGGTCAGGATTGAACAGGCGGAGAATGTACAGACAGTGGGGGTGGTCAGGATTGAACAGGCGGAGAATGTACCGACAGTGGGGGGGTCAGATTGAACAGGGGGAGAATGTACAGACAGTGGGGGGGTCAGAATTGAATAGGCAGAGAAAGTACAGACAGTAGGGGGGGTCAGGATTGAGCAGGCAGAGAATGTAGAGACAGTACAGGGGGAGTCAGTATTGAACAGGTGGAGAATGTACAGAGAGTACGGGGGGGTCAGGACTGAACAAACGAAGAATGTACAGACAGAACAGGTTGTCAGGACTGTGGGTCAAGATTGAACAGGCGGAGAATGTACAGACACTAGGGGTGTCGGGACTGAACAAATGAAGAATGTACAGACAGTACAGGGGGTCAGGACTGCGGGTCAGGATTGAACCGGCGGAGAATGTACAAACAGTAGGGGGGGGTCCATGATTGAATAAGCGGAGAATGGACAGACAGAACTGGGGGTCAGGACTGTGGGTCAGGATTGAACAGGCAGAGAATGTACAGACAGTAGGGGGGTCCAGGATTGAACAGGCGGAGAATGTACAGACAGTGGTGGGTGTCCAGGATTGAACAGGCGGAGAATGTACAGACAGTGGGGGGGGTCAGGATTGAACAGGCGGAGAATGTACAGACAGTAGGGGGGGTCAGGATTGGACAGGCGGAGAATGTACAGACACTGGGGGGTCAGGACTGAACAAATGAAGAATGTACAGACAGTACAGGGTGTCAGGACTGTGGGTCAGGATTGAACAGGCGGAGAATGTACAGACAGTGGGGGGGGGTCAGGATTGACCAGGCGGAGAATGTACAGACAGTGGGGGGGGGTTGCATTGAATAGGCGGAGAATGTACAGAGTGGGGGGGGGGTCAGGATTGAACAGGCGGAGAATGTACAGACAGTGGGGGGGGGGGTCAGGATTGACCAGGCGGAGAATGTACAGACAGTAGGGGAGTCCAGGATTAAACAGGCGGAGAATGTACAGACAGTGGGGGTGTCAGGATTGAACAGGCGGAGAATGTACAGATAGTAGGGGGGGTCAGGATTGAACAGGCGGAGAATGTACAGACAGTGGGGGGTCAGGATTGAACAGGCGGAGAATGTACAGACAGTGGGTGGGTCAAGATTGAATAGGCAGAGAATGTACAGACAGTAGATGGGGTCCATGATTGAACAGGCGGAGAATGTACAGACAGTATGGGGGTCCAGGATTGAACAGATGGAGAATGTACAGACAGTGGTGGGTGTCCAGGATTGAACAGGCGGAGAATGTACAGACAGTGGGGGGGGGTCAGGATTGAACAGGCGGAGAATGTACAGACAGTAGTGGGGGGTCAGGATTGGACAGGCGGAGAATGTACAGACACTGGGGGGTCAGGACTGAACAAATGAAGAATGTACAGACAGTACAGGGTGTCAGGACTGTGGGTCAGGATTGAACAGGCGGAGAATGTACAGACGGTGGGGGGGGTCAGGATTGACCAGGCAGAGAATGTACAGACAGTAGGGGAGTCCAGGATTAAACAGGCGGAGAATGTACAGACAGTGGGGGTGTCAGGATTGAACAGGCGGAGAATGTACAGATAGTAGGGGGGGTCAGGATTGAACAGGCGGAGAATGTACAGACAGTGGGGGGTCAGGATTGAACAGGCGGAGAATGTACAGACAATGGGTGGGTCAAGATTGAATAGGCAGAGAATGTACAGACAGTAGATGGGGTCCATGATTGAACAGGCGGAGAATGTACAGACAGTAGGGGGGTCCGGATTGAACAGACGGAGAATGTACAAACAGTGGGGGGGTCAGTATTGAATAGGCAGAAAAAGTACAGACAGTGGGGGGGTTCAGGATCGAACAGGCGGAGAATGTCGAGAGTACAGGGGAGACAGGATTGAACAGGTGCTGAATGTACAGACAGTTGGGGGGGGTCCGGATTGAACAGTCGGAGAATGTACAGACAGTAGGTGGGGGTCCTGGATTGAACAGGCGGAGAATGTACAGACAGTGGGGCGTCAGGATTGAACAGGCGGAGAATGTACAGACAGTGGGGGGGGGGTCAAGATTGAATAGGCAGAGAATGTAGAGACAGTACGGAGGGGTCAGGACTGGAGAAGTGGAGAATGTACAGACAGTAGCGGGGGTCAGGATTGAACAGGTGGAGAATGTACAGACAGTGGGGGGGGTCAGGATTGAACAGGCGGAGAATGTACCGACAGTGGGGGGGTCAGATTGAACAGGGGGAGAATGTACAGACAGTGGGGGGGTCAGAATTGAATAGGCAGAGAAAGTACAGACAGTAGGGGGGGTCAGGATTGAGCAGGCAGAGAATGTAGAGACAGTACAGGGGGAGTCAGTATTGAACAGGTGGAGAATGTACAGAGAGTACGGGCGGGGTCAGGACTGAACAAACGAAGAATGTAAAGACAGAACAGGTTGTCAGGACTGTGGGTCAAGATTGAACAGGTGGAGAATGTACAGACAGTGGGGGGGGCAGGATTGAACAGGCGGAGAATGTACAGACAGTGGGGGGGGTCAGGAGTGAATAGGCAGCGAATGTACAGACAGTGGGGGGGTCAGGATTGAACAGGCGGAGAATGTACAGACAGTGGGGGTGTCAGGATTGAACAGGCTGAGAATATACAGACAGTAGGGGGGTCAGGATTGAACAGGCGGAGAATGTACAGACAGTGGGGGGTCAGGATTGAACAGGCGGAGAATGTACAGACAGTGGGGGGGGTCAAGATCGAATAGGCAGAGAATGTAGAGACAGTACGGGGGGGTCAGGACTAGAGAAGTGGAGAATGTACAGACAGTAGCAGGGATCAGGATTGAACAGACGGAGAATGTACAGACAGTGGGGGGGGTCAGGATTGAACAGGCGGAGAATGTACCGACAGTGGGGTGGGTCAGATTGAACAGGGGGAGAATGTACAGACAGTACAGGGGGGTTCAGGACTGAACAAACAAAGAATGTACAGACAGTACATGTTGTCAGGACTGTGGGTCAGGATTGAACAGGCGGAGAATGTACAGACAGTAGGGGGGGTCAGGATTGAACAGGCGGACAATGTACAGACAGTGGGGGGGTCGCATTGAATAGGCGGAGAATGTACAGAGTGGGGGGGGGTCAGGATTGAACAGGCGGAGAATGTACAGATAGTGGTGCGGGTCCAGGATTGAACAGGCGGAGAATGTACAGAGTGGGGGGGGTCAGGATTGAACAGGCGGAGAATGTACAGACAATTGGGGGGTCCAGGATTGAACAGGCGGAGAATGTACAGACAGTTGTGGGGGTCCAGGATTGAACAGGCGGAGAATGTACAGACAGTAGGGGGTGGTCAGGATTGAACAGGCGGAGAATGTACAGACACTGGGGGGTCAGGACTGAACAAATGAAGAATGTACAGACAGTACAGGGTGTCAGGACTGTGGGTCAGGATTGAACAGTCGGAGAATGTACAGACAGTGGGGGGGGTCAAGATTGAATAGGCAGAGAATGTACAGACAGTAGGGGAGTCCAGGATTAAACAGGCGGAGAATGTACAGACAGTGGGGGTTTCAGGATTGAACAGGCGGAGAATGTACAGATAGTAGGGGGGTCAGGATTGAACAGGCGGAGAATGTACAGACAGTGGGGGGTCAGGATTGAACAGACGGAGAATGTACAGACAGTGGGGGGGGGGGTCAAGATTGAATAGGCAGAGAATGTACAGATAGTAGATGGGGTCCATGATTGAACAGGCGGAGAATGTACAGACAGTAGGGGTGTCCGGATTGAACAGACGGAGAATGTACAGACAGTGGGGGGGGGTCAGTATTGAATAGGCAGAGAATGTACAGACAGTAGGGGAGTCCAGGATTAAACAGGCGGAGAATGTATAGACAGTGTGGGGGTCCAGGATTGAACAGGCGGAGAATGTACAGAGTGGGGGGGTCAGGATTGAACAGGCGGAGAATGTAAAGACAGTAGGGGGGGTCAGAATTGAACAGGCGGAGAATGTACAGACACTAGGGGGGTCAGGAGTGAATAGGCAGCGAATTTACAGACAGTGGGGGGGGTCAAGATTGAATAGGCAGAGAATGTAGAGACAGTACGGGGGGGTCAGGACTGGAGAAGTGGAGAATGTACAGACAGTAGCGGGGGTCAGGTTTGAACAGGCGGAGAATGTACAGACAGTGGGGGGGGTCAGGATTGAACAGGCGGAGAATGTACAGAGAGTGGTGCGGGTCCAGGATTGAACAGGCGGAGAATGTACAGACAGTTGTGGGGGTCCAGGATTGAACAGGCGGAGAATGTACAGACAGTAGGGGGTGGTCAGGATTGAACAGGCGGAGAATGTACAGACACTGGGGGGTCAGGACTGAACAAATGAAGAATGTACAGACAGTACAGGGTGTCAGGACTGTGGGTCAGGATTGAACAGTCGGAGAATGTACAGACAGCAGGGGGGGGTCAGGATTGAAAAGGCGGGGAATGTACAGACAGTAGGGGGTGTCAGAATTGAACAGGCGGAGAATGTACAGACACTAGGGGGGTCAGGACTGAACAAATGAAGAATGAACAGACAGTAGCGGGGGTCAGGATTGAACAGGCAGAGAATGTACAGACAGTAGGGGGGGGTCAGCATTGAACAGGCGGAGAATGTACAGAGCAGGGGGTGTCAGGATTGAACAGGCGGAGAATGTACAGATAGTGGTGGGGTCAGATTGAATAGGTGGAGAATGTACAGACAATACAGGGAGGTTCAGGACTGAACGAACAAAGAATGTACAGACAGTACAGGGTGTCAGGACTGTGGGTCAGGATTGAACAGGCGGAGAATGTACAGACAGTAGAGGGGGTCAGGATTGATCAGGCGGAGAATGTACAGACAGTGGGGGGGGGGTCAGCATTGAACAGGCGGAGAATGTACAGAATAGGGGGGGGTCAGGATTGAACAGGCAGAGAATGTACAGATAGTGGTGGGTGTCCAGGATTGAACAGGCGGAGAATGTACAGAGTGGGGGGGGGTGTCAGTATTGAACAGGCGGTGAATGTACAGACAGTAGGGGGGGGGGGTCCAGGATTGAACAGGCGGAGAATGTACAGACAGTGGGGGGGTCAGATTGAACAGGTGGAGAATGTACAGACAATACAGGGAGGTTCAGGACTGAACAAACAAAGAATGTACAGACAGTACAGGGGGTCAGGACTGTGGGTCAGGATTGAACAGGCGGAGAATGTAGAGACAGTACAGGGGAGTCAGGATTGAACAGGCGGAGAATGTACAGACAGTAGGGGGGGGTCCATGATTGAATAAGCGGAGAATGGACAGACAGAACAGTGGGGTCAGGACTGTGGGTCAGGATTGAACAGGCAGAGAATGTACAGACAGTAGGGGGGTCCAGGATTGAACAGGCGGAGAATGTACAGACAGTTGTGGGGGGCCAGGATTGAACAGGCGGAGAATGTACAGACAGTAGGGGGTGGTCAGGTTTGAACAGGCGGAGAATGTACAGACACTGGGGGGTCAGGACTGAACAAATGAAGAATGTACAGACAGTACAGGGTGTCAGGACTGAGGGTCAGGATTGAACTGTCGGAGAATGTACAGACAGTGGGGGGGGTCAGGTTTGACCAGGCGGAGAATGTACAGACAGTAGGGGAGTCCAGGATTAAACAGGCGGAGAATGTACAGACAGTGGGGGTGTCACGATTTGAACAGGCGGAGAATGTACAGATAGTAGGGGGGGGTCAGGATTGAACAGGCGGAGAATGTACAGACAGTGGGGGGTCAAGATTGAACAGGCGGAGAATGTACAGACAGTAGGGGTGTCCGGATTGAACAGACGGAGAATGTACAGACAGTGGGGATTGGTCAGGATTGAACAGGCGGAGAATGTAGAGACAGTGGGGGGGTCAGGATTGAACAGGCAGAGAATGTACAGACAGTGGGGATTGGTCAGGATTGAACAGGCGGAGAATGTACAGACAGTGGGGGGGTCAGGATTGAACAGGCAGAGAATGTACAGACAGTAGGGGGGGTCAGGATTGAACAGGCAGAGAATGTACAGATAGTGGTGGGTGTCCAGGATTGAACAGGCGGAGAATGTACAGAGTGGGGGGGGTGTCAGTATTGAACAGGCGGTGAATGTACAGACAGTGGGGGGGGGGGTCCAGGATTGAACAGGCGGAGAATGTACAGACAGTGGAGGTGTCAGGATTGAACACGCGGAGAATGTACCGACAGTGGGGGGGTCAGATTGAACAGGTGGAGAATGTACAGACAATACAGGGAGGTTCAGGACTGAAGAAACAAAGAATGTATAGACAGTACAGGGGGTCAGGACTGTGGGTCAGGATTGAACAGGCGGAGATTGGAGAGACAGTACAGGGGAGTCAGGATTGAACAGGCATAGAATATACAGACAGTGGGGGGATCAGGATTGAACAGGCGGAGAATGTACAGACACTAGGGGTGTCAGGACTGAACAAATGAAGAATGTACAGACAGTACAGGGGGTCAGGACTGTGGGTCAGGATTGAACAGCAGAGAATGTACAGACAGTAGGGGGGGTGGTCCATGATTGAATAAGCGGAGAATGGACAGACAGAACAGGGGGTCAGGACTGTGGGTCAGGATTGAACAGGCAGAGAATGTACCGACAGTGGGGGGGGTCAGATTGAACAGGGGGAGAATGTACAGACAGTACAGGGGGGTTCAGGACTGAACAAACAAAGAATGTACAGACAGTACAGGGTGTCAGGACTGTGGGTCAGGATTGAACAGGCGGAGAATGTACAGACAGTAGGGGGGGTCAGGATTGAACAGGCGGAGAATGTACAGACAGTGGGGGGGGTCGCATTGAATAGGCGAAGAATGTACAGAGTGGGGGGGGGTCAGGATTGAACAGGCGGAGAATGTACAGATAGTGGTGCGGGTCCAGGATTGAACAGGCGGAGAATGTACAGAGTGGGGGGGGGTCAGGATTGAACAGGCGGAGAATGTACAGACAGTAGGGGGGTCCAGGATTGAACAGGCGGAGAATGTACAGACAGTTGTGGGGGTCCAGGATTGAACAGGCGGAGAATGTACAGACACTGGGGGGTCAGGACTGAACAAATGAAGAATGTACAGACAGTACAGGGTGTCAGGACTGTGGGTCAGGATTGAACAGTCGGAGAATGTACAGACAGTGGGGGGGGTCAAGATTGAATAGGCAGAGAATGTACAGACAGTAGGGGAGTCCAGGATTAAACAGGCGGAGAATGTACAGACAGTGGGGGTTTCAGGATTGAGCAGGCGGAGAATGTACAGATAGTAGGGGGGGTCAGGATTGAACAGGCGGAGAATGTACAGACAGTGGGGGGTCAGGATTGAACAGACGGAGAATGTACAGTCAGTGGGGGGGGTCAAGATTGAATAGGCAGAGAATGTACAGATAGTAGATGGGGTCCATGATTGAACAGGCGGAGAATGTACAGACAGTAGGGGTGTCCGGATTGAATAGACGGAGAATGTACAGACAGTGGGGGGGGGGTCAGTATTGAATAGGCAGAGAATGTACAGACAGTAGGGGAGTCCAGGATTAAACAGGCGGAGAATGTATAGACAGTGTGGGGGTCCAGGATTGAACAGGCGGAGAATGTACAGAGTGGGGGGTGTCAGGATTGAACAGGCGGAGAATGTAAAGACAGTAGGGGGGGTCAGAATTGAACAGGCGGAGAATATACAGACACTAGGGGGGTCAGGAGTGAATAGGCAGCGAATTTACAGACAGTGGGGGGGGGTCAAGATTGAATAGGCAGAGAATGTAGAGACAGTACGGGGGGGTCAGGACTGAAGAAGTGGAGAATGTACAGACAGTAGCGGGGGTCAGGTTTGAACAGGCGGAGAATGTACAGACAGTGGGGGGGGTCAGGATTGAACAGGAGGAGAATGTACTGACAGTGGGGGGGTCAGATTGAATAGGAGGAGAATGTACAGACAATACAGGGAGGTTCAGGACTGAACAAACAAAGAATGTACAGACAGTACAGTGTGTCAGGACTGTGGGTCAGGATTGAACACGCGGAGAATGTACAGACAGTAGGGGGGTCAGGATTGAACAGGCGGAGAATGTACAGACAGTGGGGGGTGTCAGCATTGAACAGGCGGAGAATTTACAGAGTAGGGGGGTTCAGGATTGAACAGGCGGAGAATGTACAGATAGTGGTGGGGGTCCAGGATTGAACAGGCGGAGAATGTACAGACAGCAGGGGGGGTCAGGATTGAAAAGGCGGAGAATGTACAGACAGTAGGGGGTGTCAGAATTGAACAGGCGGAGAATGTACAGACACTAGGGGGGTCAGGACTGAACAAATGAAGAATGTACAGACAGTAGCGGGGGTCAGGATTGAACAGGCAGAGAATGTACAGACAGTAGGGGGGGGTCAGCATTGAACAGGCGGAGAATGTACAGAGCAGGGGGTGTCAGGATTGAACAGGCGGAGAATGTACAGATAGTGGTGGGGTCAGATTGAATAGGTGGAGAATGTACAGACAATACAGGGAGGTTCAGGACTGAACAAACAAAGAATGTACAGACAGTACAGGGTGTCAGGACTGTGGGTCAGGATTGAACAGGCGGAGAATGTACAGACAGTAGAGGGGGTCAGGATTGATCAGGCGGAGAATGTACAGACAGTGGGGGGGGGTCAGCATTGAACAGGCGGAGAATGTACAGAATAGGGGGGGTCAGGATTGAACAGGCAGAGAATGTACAGATAGTGGTGGGTGTCCAGGATTGAACAGGCGGAGAATGTACAGAGTGGGGGGGGGTGTCAGTATTGAACAGGCGGTGAATGTACAGACAGTAGGGGGGGGGGTCCAGGATTGAACAGGCGGAGAATGTACAGACAGTGGGGGGGTCAGATTGAACAGGTGGAGAATGTACAGACAATACAGGGAGGTTCAGGACTGAACAAACAAAGAATGTACAGACAGTACAGGGGGTCAGGACTGTGGGTCAGGATTGAACAGGCGGAGAATGTAGAGACAGTACAGGGGAGTCAGGATTGAACAGGCGGAGAATGTACAGACAGTAGGGGGGGGTCCATGATTGAATAAGCGGAGAATGGACAGACAGAACAGTGGGGTCAGGACTGTGGGTCAGGATTGAACAGGCAGAGAATGTACAGACAGTAGGGGGGTCCAGGATTGAACAGGCGGAGAATGTACAGACAGTTGTGGGGGGCCAGGATTGAACAGGCGGAGAATGTACAGACAGTAGGGGGTGGTCAGGTTTGAACAGGCGGAGAATGTACAGACACTGGGGGGTCAGGACTGAACAAATGAAGAATGTACAGACAGTACAGGGTGTCAGGACTGAGGGTCAGGATTGAACTGTCGGAGAATGTACAGACAGTGGGGGGGGTCAGGTTTGACCAGGCGGAGAATGTACAGACAGTAGGGGAGTCCAGGATTAAACAGGCGGAGAATGTACAGACAGTGGGGGTGTCACGATTTGAACAGGCGGAGAATGTACAGATAGTAGGGGGGGGTCAGGATTGAACAGGCGGAGAATGTACAGACAGTGGGGGGTCAAGATTGAACAGGCGGAGAATGTACAGACAGTAGGGGTGTCCGGATTGAACAGACGGAGAATGTACAGACAGTGGGGATTGGTCAGGATTGAACAGGCGGAGAATGTAGAGACAGTGGGGGGGTCAGGATTGAACAGGCAGAGAATGTACAGACAGTGGGGATTGGTCAGGATTGAACAGGCGGAGAATGTACAGACAGTGGGGGGGTCAGGATTGAACAGGCAGAGAATGTACAGACAGTAGGGGGGGTCAGGATTGAACAGGCAGAGAATGTACAGATAGTGGTGGGTGTCCAGGATTGAACAGGCGGAGAATGTACAGAGTGGGGGGGGGTGTCAGTATTGAACAGGCGGTGAATGTACAGACAGTGGGGGGGGGGGTCCAGGATTGAACAGGCGGAGAATGTACAGACAGTGGAGGTGTCAGGATTGAACACGCGGAGAATGTACCGACAGTGGGGGGGTCAGATTGAACAGGTGGAGAATGTACAGACAATACAGGGAGGTTCAGGACTGAAGAAACAAAGAATGTATAGACAGTACAGGGGGTCAGGACTGTGGGTCAGGATTGAACAGGCGGAGATTGGAGAGACAGTACAGGGGAGTCAGGATTGAACAGGCATAGAATATACAGACAGTGGGGGGATCAGGATTGAACAGGCGGAGAATGTACAGACACTAGGGGTGTCAGGACTGAACAAATGAAGAATGTACAGACAGTACAGGGGGTCAGGACTGTGGGTCAGGATTGAACAGCAGAGAATGTACAGACAGTAGGGGGGGTGGTCCATGATTGAATAAGCGGAGAATGGACAGACAGAACAGGGGGTCAGGACTGTGGGTCAGGATTGAACAGGCAGAGAATGTACCGACAGTGGGGGGGGTCAGATTGAACAGGGGGAGAATGTACAGACAGTACAGGGGGGTTCAGGACTGAACAAACAAAGAATGTACAGACAGTACAGGGTGTCAGGACTGTGGGTCAGGATTGAACAGGCGGAGAATGTACAGACAGTAGGGGGGGTCAGGATTGAACAGGCGGAGAATGTACAGACAGTGGGGGGGGTCGCATTGAATAGGCGAAGAATGTACAGAGTGGGGGGGGGTCAGGATTGAACAGGCGGAGAATGTACAGATAGTGGTGCGGGTCCAGGATTGAACAGGCGGAGAATGTACAGAGTGGGGGGGGGTCAGGATTGAACAGGCGGAGAATGTACAGACAGTAGGGGGGTCCAGGATTGAACAGGCGGAGAATGTACAGACAGTTGTGGGGGTCCAGGATTGAACAGGCGGAGAATGTACAGACACTGGGGGGTCAGGACTGAACAAATGAAGAATGTACAGACAGTACAGGGTGTCAGGACTGTGGGTCAGGATTGAACAGTCGGAGAATGTACAGACAGTGGGGGGGGTCAAGATTGAATAGGCAGAGAATGTACAGACAGTAGGGGAGTCCAGGATTAAACAGGCGGAGAATGTACAGACAGTGGGGGTTTCAGGATTGAACAGGCGGAGAATGTACAGATAGTAGGGGGGGTCAGGATTGAACAGGCGGAGAATGTACAGACAGTGGGGGGTCAGGATTGAACAGACGGAGAATGTACAGTCAGTGGGGGGGGTCAAGATTGAATAGGCAGAGAATGTACAGATAGTAGATGGGGTCCATGATTGAACAGGCGGAGAATGTACAGACAGTAGGGGTGTCCGGATTGAATAGACGGAGAATGTACAGACAGTGGGGGGGGGGTCAGTATTGAATAGGCAGAGAATGTACAGACAGTAGGGGAGTCCAGGATTAAACAGGCGGAGAATGTATAGACAGTGTGGGGGTCCAGGATTGAACAGGCGGAGAATGTACAGAGTGGGGGGTGTCAGGATTGAACAGGCGGAGAATGTAAAGACAGTAGGGGGGGTCAGAATTGAACAGGCGGAGAATATACAGACACTAGGGGGGTCAGGAGTGAATAGGCAGCGAATTTACAGACAGTGGGGGGGGGTCAAGATTGAATAGGCAGAGAATGTAGAGACAGTACGGGGGGGTCAGGACTGAAGAAGTGGAGAATGTACAGACAGTAGCGGGGGTCAGGTTTGAACAGGCGGAGAATGTACAGACAGTGGGGGGGGTCAGGATTGAACAGGAGGAGAATGTACTGACAGTGGGGGGGTCAGATTGAATAGGAGGAGAATGTACAGACAATACAGGGAGGTTCAGGACTGAACAAACAAAGAATGTACAGACAGTACAGTGTGTCAGGACTGTGGGTCAGGATTGAACACGCGGAGAATGTACAGACAGTAGGGGGGTCAGGATTGAACAGGCGGAGAATGTACAGACAGTGGGGGGTGTCAGCATTGAACAGGCGGAGAATTTACAGAGTAGGGGGGTTCAGGATTGAACAGGCGGAGAATGTACAGATAGTGGTGGGGGTCCAGGATTGAACAGGCGGAGAATGTACAGACAGCAGGGGGGGTCAGGATTGAAAAGGCGGAGAATGTACAGACAGTAGGGGGTGTCAGAATTGAACAGGCGGAGAATGTACAGACACTAGGGGGGTCAGGACTGAACAAATGAAGAATGTACAGACAGTAGCGGGGGTCAGGATTGAACAGGCAGAGAATGTACAGACAGTAGGGGGGGGTCAGCATTGAACAGGCGGAGAATGTACAGAGCAGGGGGTGTCAGGATTGAACAGGCGGAGAATGTACAGATAGTGGTGGGGTCAGATTGAATAGGTGGAGAATGTACAGACAATACAGGGAGGTTCAGGACTGAACAAACAAAGAATGTACAGACAGTACAGGGTGTCAGGACTGTGGGTCAGGATTGAACAGGCGGAGAATGTACAGACAGTAGAGGGGGTCAGGATTGATCAGGCGGAGAATGTACAGACAGTGGGGGGGGGTCAGCATTGAACAGGCGGAGAATGTACAGAATAGGGGGGGTCAGGATTGAACAGGCAGAGAATGTACAGATAGTGGTGGGTGTCCAGGATTGAACAGGCGGAGAATGTACAGAGTGGGGGGGGGTGTCAGTATTGAACAGGCGGTGAATGTACAGACAGTAGGGGGGGGGGTCCAGGATTGAACAGGCGGAGAATGTACAGACAGTGGGGGGGTCAGATTGAACAGGTGGAGAATGTACAGACAATACAGGGAGGTTCAGGACTGAACAAACAAAGAATGTACAGACAGTACAGGGGGTCAGGACTGTGGGTCAGGATTGAACAGGCGGAGAATGTAGAGACAGTACAGGGGAGTCAGGATTGAACAGGCGGAGAATGTACAGACAGTAGGGGGGGGTCCATGATTGAATAAGCGGAGAATGGACAGACAGAACAGTGGGGTCAGGACTGTGGGTCAGGATTGAACAGGCAGAGAATGTACAGACAGTAGGGGGGTCCAGGATTGAACAGGCGGAGAATGTACAGACAGTTGTGGGGGGCCAGGATTGAACAGGCGGAGAATGTACAGACAGTAGGGGGTGGTCAGGATTGAACAGGCGGAGAATGTACAGACACTGGGGGTCAGGACTGAACAAATGAAGAATGTACAGACAGTACAGGGTGTCAGGACTGAGGGTCAGGATTGAACTGTCGGAGAATGTACAGACAGTGGGGGGGTCAGGTTTGACCAGGCGGAGAATGTACAGACAGTAGGGGAGTCCAGGATTAAACAGGCGGAGAATGTACAGACAGTGGGGGTGTCACGATTGAACAGGCGGAGAATGTACAGATAGTAGGGGGGGGTCAGGATTGAACAGGCGGAGAATGTACAGACAGTGGGGGGTCAGGATTGAACAGGCGGAGAATGTACAGACAGTAGGGGTGTCCGGATTGAACAGACGGAGAATGTACAGACAGTGGGGATTGGTCAGGATTGAACAGGCGGAGAATGTACAGACAGTGGGGGGGTCAGGATTGAACAGGCAGAGAATGTACAGACAGTGGGGATTGGTCAGGATTGAACAGGCGGAGAATGTACAGACAGTGGGGGGGTCAGGATTGAACAGGCAGAGAATGTACAGACAGTAGGGGGGGTTCAGGATTGAACAGGCAGAGAATGTACAGATAGTGGTGGGTGTCCAGGATTGAACAGGCGGAGAATGTACAGAGTGGGGGGGGGTGTCAGTATTGAACAGGCGGTGAATGTACAGACAGTAGGGGTGGGGGGTCCAGGATTGAACAGGCGGAGAATGTACAGACAGTGGAGGTGTCAGGATTGATCACGCGGAGAATGTACCGACAGTGGGGGGGTCAGATTGAACAGGTGGAGAATGTACAGACAATACAGGGAGGTTCAGGACTGAACAAACAAAGAATGTACAGACAGTACAGGGGGTCAGGACTGTGGGTCAGGATTGAACAGGCGGAGAATGTAGAGACAGTACAGGGGAGTCAGGATTGAACAGGCGGAGAATGTACAGACAGTGGAGGTGTCAGGATTGAACACGCGGAGAATTTACCGACAGTGGGGGGGTCAGATTGAACAGGTGGAGAATGTACAGACAATACAGGGAGGTTCAGGACTGAACAAACAAAGAATGTACAGACAGTACAGGGTGTCAGGACTGAGGGTCAGGATTGAACTGTCGGAGAATGTACAGACAGTGGGGGGGGTCAGGTTTGACCAGGCGGAGAATGTACAGACAGTAGGGGAGTCCAGGATTAAACAGGCGGAGAATGTACAGACAGTGGGGGTGTCACGATTGAACAGGCGGAGAATGTACAGATAGTAGGGGGGGTCAGGATTGAACAGGCGGAGAATGTACAGACAGTGGGGGGTCAGGATTGAACAGGCGGAGAATGTACAGACAGTAGGGGTGTCCGGATTGAACAGACGGAGAATGTACAGACAGTGGGGGGGGTCAGTATTGAATAGGCAGAGAATGTACAGACCGTAGGGGAGTCCAGGATTAAACAGGCGGAGAATGTATAGACAGTGTGGGGGTCCAGGATTGAACAGGCGGAGAATGTACAGAGTGGGGGGGGGTCAGGATTGAACAGGCGGAGAATGTAAAGACAGTAGGGGGGGTCAGAATTGAACCGGCGGAGAATGTACAGACTCTAGGGGGGTCAGGACTGAACAAATGAAGAATGTACAGACAGTACAGGGGGTCAGGACTGTGGGTCAGGATTGAACAGGCAGAGAATGTACAGACAGTGGGGATTGGTCAGGATTGAACAGGCGGAGAATGTACAGACAGTGGGGGGGTCAGGATTGAACAGGCAGAGAATGTACAGACAGTAGGGCGAGGTCAGGCTTGAACAGGCAGAGAATAAAGTACAGGGGGGGTCAGGTTTGAACAGGTGGAGAATATATAGACAGTACGGGGGGGTAAGGACTTAACAAACAAAGAATGTACAGACAGAACAGGGGGTCAGGACTGTGGGTCAGGATTGAACACGCGGAGAATGTACAGACAGTAGGGGGGGGTCAGGATTGAACAGGCAGAGAATGTACAGATAGTGGTGGGTGTCCAGGATTGAACAGGCGGAGAATGTACAGAGTGGGGGGGGGTGTCAGTATTGAACAGGCGGTGAATGTACAGACAGTAGGGGGGGGGGTCCAGGATTGAACAGGCGGAGAATGTACAGACAGTGGAGGTGTCAGGATTGAACACGCGGAGAATGTACCGACAGTGGGGGGGTCAGATTGAACAGGTGGAGAATGTACAGACAATACAGGGAGGTTCAGGACTGAACAAACAAAGAATGTACAGACAGTACAGGGGGTCAGGACTGTGGGTCAGGATTGAACAGGCGGAGAATGTAGAGACAGTACAGGGGAGTCAGGATTGAACAGGCGGAGAATGTACAGACAGTAGGGGGGGGTCCATGATTGAATAAGCGGAGAATGGACAGACAGAACAGGGGGTCAGGACTGTGGGTCAGGATTGAACAGGCAGAGAATGTACAGACAGTAGGGGGGTCCAGGATTGAACAGGCGGAGAATGTACAGACAGTTGTGGGGGTCCAGGATTGAAGGTCCAGGATTGAACAGGCGGAGAATGTACAGACAGTTGTGGGGGTCCAGGATTGAACAGGCGGAGAATGTACAGACAGTAGGGGGTGGTCAGGATTGAACAGGCGGAGAATGTACAGACACTGGGGGGTCAGGACTGAACAAATGAAGAATGTACAGACAGTACATGGGTGTCAGGACTGAGGGTCAGGATTGAACTGTCGGAGAATGTACAGACAGTGGGGGGTGTCAGGTTTGACCAGGCGGAGAATGTACAGACAGTAGGGGAGTCCAGGATTAAACAGGCGGAGAATGTACAGACAGTGGGGGTGTCACGATTGAACAGGCGGAGAATGTACAGATAGTAGGGGGGGGTCAGGATTGAACAGGCGGAGAATGTACAGACAGTGGGGGGTCAGGATTGAACAGGCGGAGAATGTACAGACAGTAGGGGTGTCCGGATTGAACAGACGGAGAATGTACAGACAGTGGGGGGGGTCAGTATTGAATAGGCAGAGAATGTACAGACCGTAGGGGAGTCCAGGATTAAACAGGCGGAGAATGTATAGACAGTTTGGGGGTCCAGGATTGAACAGGCGGAGAATGTACAGAGTGGGGGGGGTCAGGATTGAACAGGCGGAGAATGTAAAGACAGTAGGGGGGGTCAGAATTGAACCGGCGGAGAATGTACAGACACTAGGGGGGTCAGGACTGAACAAATGAAGAATGTACAGACAGGACGGGGGTCAGGACTGTGGGTCAGGATTGAACAGGCGGGGAATGTACAGACAGTAGGGGGGGATCCATGATTGAATAAGCGGAGAATGGACAGACAGACAGGGGGTCAGGACTGTGGGTCAGGATTGAACAGGCAGAGAATGTACAGACAGTGGGGATTGGTCAGGATTGAACAGGCAGAGAATGTACAGACAGTGGTGGGGGTCCAGGATTGAACAGGCAGAGAATGTACAGGCAGTGGGGGGGGTCAGGATTGAACAGGTGGAGAATGTACAGACAGTAGGGTAGGGGGGGGTCAGGATTGAACAGGCAGAGAATGTACAGACACTGGGGGGTCAGGACTGAACAAATGAATAATGTACAGACAGTACAGGGTGTCAGGACTGTGGGTCAGGATTGACCAGGCGGAGAATGTACAGACAGTGGGGGGGGGTCAGGATTGACCAGGCGGAGAATGTACAGACAGTAGGGGAGTCCAGGATTAAACAGGCGGAGAATGTACAGACAGTACAGGGGGTCAGGACTGTGGGTCAGGATTGAACAGGCAGAGAATGTACAGACAGTGGGGATTGGTCAGGATTGAACAGGCGGAGAATGTACAGACAGTGGGGGGGTCAGGATTGAACAGGCAGAGAATGTACAGACAGTAGGCGAGGTCAGGATTGAACAGGCAGAGAATAAAGTACAGGGGGGTCAGGTTTGAACAGGTGGAGAATATATAGACAGTACGGGGGGGTAAGGACTTAACAAACAAAGAATGTACAGACAGAACAGGGGGTCAGGACTGTGAGTCAGGATTGAACAGGTGGAGAATGTACAGATGGTAGGGGGGGGGTCAGGATTGAAAGGCGGAGAATGTACAGACAGTGGGGTGGGGTCAGGATTGAACAGGTGGAGAATGTACAGACACTAGGGGGGTCAGGACTGAACAAATGAAGAATGTACATACAGGACGGGGGTCAGGACTGTGGGTCAGGATTGAACAGGCGGGGAATGTACAGACAGTGGGGGGGTCAGGATTGAACAGGCGGAGAATGTACAGACAGTGGGGGGGGTCAGGATTGAACAGGCAGAGAATGTCCAGACATTAGGGGGAGGTCAGGATTGAACAGGCAGAGAATATAGAGACAGTACAGGGAGGGTCAGGATTGAACAGGTGGAGAATGTACAGACAGTACGGGGGGGTCTGACTTACAAGAATGTACTGACAGTACAGGGGGTCAGGACTGCGGGTCAGGATTGAACAGGCGGAGAATGTACAGACAGTAGGGGGTCAGGACTGAACAAATGAAGAATGTACAGACAGTACAGGGTGTCAGGACTGAGGTCAGGATTGAACAGTCGGAGAATGTACAGACAGTGGGTGGGGGTCAGGTTTGACCAGGCGGAGAATGTACAGACAGTAGGGGAGTCCAGGATTAAACAGGCGGAGAATGTACAGACAGTGGGGGTGTCACGATTGAACAGGCGGAGAATGTACAGATAGTAGGGGGGGGTCAGGATTGAACAGGCGAGAATGTACAGACAGTGGGGGGTCAGGATTGAACAGGCGGAGAATGTACAGACAGTAGGGGTGTCCGGATTGAACAGACGGAGAATGTACAGACAGTGGGGATTGGTCAGGATTGAACAGGCGGAGAATGTACAGACAGTGGGGATTGGTCAGGATTGAACAGGCGGAGAATGTACAGACAGTGGGGGGGTCAGGATTGAACAGGCAGAGAATGTACAGACAGTGGGGATTGGTCAGGATTGAACAGGCGGAGAATGTACAGACAGTAGGGCGAGGTCAGGATTGAACAGGCAGAGAATAAAGTACAGGGGGGGTCAGGTTTGAACAGGTGGAGAATATATAGACAGTACGGGGGGGTAAGGACTTAACAAACAAAGAATGTACAGACAGAACAGGGGGTCAGGACTGTGAGTCAGGATTGAACAGGTGGAGAATGTACAGACAGTAGGGGGGGTCAGGATTGAACAGGCGGAGAATGTACAGACAGTACAGGGGGTCAGGACTGTGGGTCAGGATTGAACAGGCAGAGAATGTACAGACAGTGGGGATTGGTCAGGATTGAACAGGCGGAGAATGTACAGACAGTGGGGGGGTCAGGATTGAACAGGCAGAGAATGTACAGACAGTAGGGCGAGGTCAGGATTGAACAGGCAGAGAATAAAGTACAGGGGGGGTCAGGTTTGAACAGGTGGAGAATATATAGACAGTACGGGGGGGGTAAGGACTTAACAACAAAGAATGTACAGACAGAACAGGGGGTCAGGACTGTGAGTCAGGATTGAACAGGTGGAGAATGTACAGATGGTAGGGGGGGTCCAGGATTGAACAGGCGGGAGAATGTACAGACAGTGGGGTGGGGTCAGGATTGAACAGGTGGAGAATGTACAGACACTAGGGGGGGTCAGGACTGAACAAATGAAGAATGTACATACAGGACGGGGGTCAGGACTGTGGGTCAGGATTGAACAGGCGGGGAATGTACAGACAGTGGGGGGGTCAGGATTGAACAGGCGGAGAATGTACAGACAGTGGGGGGGGTCAGGATTGAACAGGCAGAGAATGTCCAGACATTAGGGGGAGGTCAGGATTGAACAGGCAGAGAATATAGAGACAGTACAGGGAGGGTCAGGATTGAACAGGTGGAGAATGTACAGACAGTACGGGGGGTCAGGACTTAACAAAGAATGTACTGACAGTACAGGGGGTCAGAGGACTGCGGGTCAGGATTGAACAGGCGGAGAATGTACAGACAGTAGGGGGTCAGGACTGAACAAATGAAGAATGTACAGACAGTACAGGGTGTCAGGACTGAGGGTCAGGATTGAACAGTCGGAGAATGTACAGACAGTGGGGGGGGGTCAGGTTTGACCAGGCGGAGAATGTACAGACAGTAGGGAGTCCAGGATTAAACAGGCGGAGAATGTACAGACAGTGGGGGTGTCACGATTGAACAGGCGGAGAATGTACAGATAGTAGGGGGGGTCAGGATTGAACAGGCGGAGAATGTACAGACAGTGGGGGGTCAGGATTGAACAGGCGGAGAATGTACAGACAGTAGGGGTGTCCGGATTGAACAGACGGAGAATGTACAGACAGTGGGGATTGTGGTCAGGATTGAACAGGCGGAGAATGTACAGACAGTGGGGATTGGTCAGGATTGAACAGGCGGAGAATGTACAGACAGTGGGGGGGTCAGGATTGAACAGGCAGAGAATGTACAGACAGTGGGGATTGGTCAGGATTGAACAGGCGGAGAATGTACAGACAGTAGGGCGAGGTCAGGATTGAACAGGCAGAGAATAAAGTACAGGGGGGGTCAGGTTTGAACAGGTGGAGAATATATAGACAGTACGGGGGGGTAAGGACTTAACAAACAAAGAATGTACAGACAGAACAGGGGGTCAGGACTGTGAGTCAGGATTGAACAGGTGGAGAATGTACAGATGGTAGGGGGGTCCAGGATTGAACAGGCGGAGAATGTACAGACAGTGGGTGGGGTCAGGATTGAACAGGTGGAGAATGTACAGACACTAGGGGGGTCAGGACTGAACAAATGAAGAATGTACATACAGGACGGGGGTCAGGACTGTGGGTCAGGATTGAACAGGCGGGGAATGTACAGACAGTGGGGGGGTCAGGATTGAACAGGCGGAGAATGTACAGACAGTGGGGGGGGTCAGGATTGAACAGGCAGAGAATGTCCAGACATTAGGGGGAGGTCAGGATTGAACAGGCAGAGAATATAGAGACAGTACAGGGAGGGTCAGGATTGAACAGGTGGAGAATGTACAGACAGTACGGGGGGTCAGGACTTAACAAAGAATGTACTGACAGTACAGGGGGTCAGGACTGCGGGTCAGGATTGAACAGGCGGAGAATGTACAGACAGTAGGGGGTCAGGACTGAACAAATGAAGAATGTACAGACAGTACAGGGTGTCAGGACTGAGGGTCAGGATTGAACAGTCGGAGAATGTACAGACAGTGGGGGGGGGTCAGGTTTGACCAGGCGGAGAATGTACAGACAGTAGGGGAGTCCAGGATTAAACAGGCGGAGAATGTACAGACAGTGGGGGTGTCACGATTGAACAGGCGGAGAATGTACAGATAGTAGGGGGGGGTCAGGATTGAACAGGCGGAGAATGTACAGACAGTGGGGGGTCAGGATTGAACAGGCGGAGAATGTACAGACAGTAGGGGTGTCCGGATTGAACAGACGGAGAATGTACAGACAGTGGGATTGGTCAGGATTGAACAGGCGGAGAATGTACAGACAGTGGGGATTGGTCAGGATTGAACAGGCGGAGAATGTACAGACAGTGGGGGGGTCAGGATTGAACAGGCAGAGAATGTACAGACAGTGGGGATTGGTCAGGATTGAACAGGCGGAGAATGTACAGACAGTAGGGCGAGGTCAGGATTGAACAGGCAGAGAATAAAGTACAGGGGGGGTCAGGTTTGAACAGGTGGAGAATATATAGACAGTACGGGGGGGTAAGGACTTAACAAACAAAGAATGTACAGACAGAACAGGGGGTCAGGACTGTGAGTCAGGATTGAACAGGTGGAGAATGTACAGATGGTAGGGGGGGTCCAGGATTGAACAGGCGGAGAATGTACAGACAGTGGGGTGGGGTCAGGATTGAACAGGTGGAGAATGTACAGACACTAGGGGGGTCAGGACTGAACAAATGAAGAATGTACAGACAGGACGGGGGTCAGGACTGTGGGTCAGGATTGAACAGGCGGGGAATGTACAGACAGTGGGGGGGTCAGGATTGAACAGGTGGAGAATGTACAGACAGTGGGGGGGGTCAGTATTGAATAGGCAGAGAATGTACAGACCGTAGGGGAGTCCAGGATTAAACAGGCGGAGAATGTATAGACAGTTTGGGGGTCCAGGATTGAACAGGCGGAGAATGTACAGAGTGGGGGGGGTCAGGATTGAACAGGCGGAGAATGTAAAGACAGTAGGGGGGGTCAGAATTGAACGGCGGAGAATGTACAGACACTAGGGGGGTCAGGACTGAACAAATGAAGAATGTACAGACAGGACGGGGGTCAGGACTGTGGGTCAGGATTGAACAGGCGGGGAATGTACAGACAGTAGGGGGGGGATCCATGATTGAATAAGCGGAGAATGGACAGACAGACAGGGGGTCAGGACTGTGGGTCAGGATTGAACAGGGCAGAGAATGTACAGAGACAGTGGGGATTGGTCAGGATTGAACAGGCAGAGAATGTACAGACAGTGGTGGGGGTCCAGGATTGAACAGGCAGAGAATGTACAGGCAGTGGGGGGGGTCAGGATTGAACAGGTGGAGAATGTACAGACAGTAGGGTAGGGGGGGGGTCAGGATTGAACAGGCAGAGAATACAGACACTGGGGGGTCAGGACTGAACAAATGAATAATGTACAGACAGTACAGGGTGTCAGGACTGTGGGTCAGGATTGACCAGGCGGAGAATGTACAGACAGTGGGGGGGGGTCAGGATTGACCAGGCGGAGAATGTACAGACAGTAGGGGAGTCCAGGATTAAACAGGCGGAGGAATGTACAGACAGTACAGGGGGTCAGGACTGTGGGTCAGGATTGAACAGGCAGAGAATGTACAGACAGTGGGGATTGGTCAGGATTGAACAGGCGGAGAATGTACAGACAGTGGGGGGGTCAGGATTGAACAGGCAGAGAATGTACAGACAGTAGGCGAGGTCAGGATTGAACAGGCAGAGAATAAAGTACAGGGGGGGGTCAGGTTTGAACAGGTGGAGAATATATAGACAGTACGGGGGGGTAAGGACTTAACAAACAAAGAATGTACAGACAGAACAGGGGGTCAGGACTGTGAGTCAGGATTGAACAGGTGGAGAATGTACAGATGGTAGGGGGGGTCCAGGATTGAACAGGCGGAGAATGTACAGACAGTGGGGTGGGGTCAGGATTGAACAGGTGGAGAATGTACAGACACTAGGGGGGTCAGGACTGAACAAATGAAGAATGTACATACAGGACGGGGGTCAGGACTGTGGGTCAGGATTGAACAGGCGGGGAATGTACAGACAGTGGGGGGGTCAGGATTGAACAGGCGGAGAATGTACAGACAGTGGGGGGGGTCAGGATTGAACAGGCAGAGAATGTCCAGACATTAGGGGAGGTCAGGATTGAACAGGCAGAGAATATAGAGACAGTACAGGGAGGGTCAGGATTGAACAGGTGGAGAATGTACAGACAGTACGGGGGGTCAGGACTTAACAAAGAATGTACTGACAGTACAGGGGGTCAGGACTGCGGGTCAGGATTGAACAGGCGGAGAATGTACAGACAGTAGGGGGTCAGGACTGAACAAATGAAGAATGTACAGACAGTACAGGGTGTCAGGACTGAGGGTCAGGATTGAACAGTCGGAGAATGTACAGACAGTGGGGGGGGGGTCAGGTTTGACCAGGCGGAGAATGTACAGACAGTAGGGGAGTCCAGGATTAAACAGGCGGAGAATGTACAGACAGTGGGGGTGTCACGATTGAACAGGCGGAGAATGTACAGATAGTAGGGGGGGGTCAGGATTGAACAGGCGGAGAATGTACAGACAGTGGGGGGTCAGGATTGAACAGGCGGAGAATGTACAGACAGTAGGGGTGTCCGGATTGAACAGACGGAGAATGTACAGACAGTGGGGATTGGTCAGGATTGAACAGGCGGAGAATGTACAGACAGTGGGGATTGGTCAGGATTGAACAGGCGGAGAATGTACAGACAGTGGGGGGGTCAGGATTGAACAGGCAGAGAATGTACAGACAGTGGGGATTGGTCAGGATTGAACAGGCGGAGAATGTACAGACAGTAGGGCGAGGTCAGGATTGAACAGGCAGAGAATAAAGTACAGGGGGGTCAGGTTTGAACAGGTGGAGAATATATAGACAGTACGGGGGGGTAAGGACTTAACAAACAAAGAATGTACAGACAGAACAGGGGGTCAGGACTGTGAGTCAGGATTGAACAGGTGGAGAATGTACAGACAGTAGGGGGGTCAGGATTGAACAGGCGGAGAATGTACAGACAGTACAGGGGGTCAGGACTGTGGGTCAGGATTGAACAGGCAGAGAATGTACAGACAGTGGGGATTGGTCAGGATTGAACAGGCGGAGAATGTACAGACAGTGGGGGGGGTCAGGTTTGACCAGGCGGAGAATGTACAGACAGTAGGGGAGTCCAGGATTAAACAGGCGGAGAATGTACAGACAGTGGGGGTGTCACGATTGAACAGGCGGAGAATGTACAGATAGTAGGGGGGGGTCAGGATTGAACAGGCGGAGAATGTACAGACAGTGGGGGGTCAGGATTGAACAGGCGGAGAATGTACAGACAGTAGGGGTGTCCGGATTGAACAGACGGAGAATGTACAGACAGTGGGGATTGGTCAGGATTGAACAGGCGGAGAATGTACAGACAGTGGGGATTGGTCAGGATTGAACAGGCGGAGAATGTACAGACAGTGGGGGGGTCAGGATTGAACAGGCAGAGAATGTACAGACAGTGGGGATTGGTCAGGATTGAACAGGCGGAGAATGTACAGACAGTAGGGCGAGGTCAGGATTGAACAGGCAGAGAATAAAGTACAGGGGGGGTCAGGTTTGAACAGGTGGAGAATATATAGACAGTACGGGGGGGTAAGGACTTAACAAACAAGAATGTACAGACAGAACAGGGGGTCAGGACTGTGAGTCAGGATTGAACAGGTGGAGAATGTACAGATGGTAGGGGGGGTCCAGGATTGAACAGGCGGAGAATGTACAGACAGTGGGGTGGGTCAGGATTGAACAGGTGGAGAATGTACAGACACTAGGGGGGTCAGGACTGAACAAATGAAGAATGTACAGACAGGACGGGGGTCAGGACTGTGGGTCAGGATTGAACAGGCGGGGAATGTACAGACAGTGGGGGGGTCAGGATTGAACAGGTGGAGAATGTACAGACAGTGGGGGGGGTCAGTATTGAATAGGCAGAGAATGTACAGACCGTAGGGAGTCCAGGATTAAACAGGCGGAGAATGTATAGACAGTTTGGGGGTCCAGGATTGAACAGGCGGAGAATGTACAGAGTGGGGGGGTCAGGATTGAACAGGCGGAGAATGTAAAGACAGTAGGGGGGGTCAGATTGAACCGGCGGAGAATGTACAGACACTAGGGGGGTCAGGACTGAACAAATGAAGAATGTACAGACAGGACGGGGGTCAGGACTGTGGGTCAGGATTGAACAGGCGGGGAATGTACAGACAGTAGGGGGGGATCCATGATTGAATAAGCGGAGAATGGACAGACAGACAGGGGGTCAGGACTGTGGGTCAGGATTGAACAGGCAGAGAATGTACAGACAGTGGGGATTGGTCAGGATTGAACAGGCAGAGAATGTACAGACAGTGGTGGGGGTCCAGGATTGAACAGGCAGAGAATGTACAGGCA
>NW_026780204.1:0-49286 GCF_030144855.1 Hypanus sabinus | reverse complement strand
ACCCCCACCCCCACTATTCGTGTCACCATCTCCTGCATTTTCCTGACCCCCCCACCCCCACTATTCCTGTGTCACCATCTCCTGCATTTTCCTGAACCCCCCCACCCCCACTATTCCGTTGTCACCATCTCCTGCATTTTCCTCTCTCCCACCCCACTATTCCCTGTGTCACCATCTCCTGCATTTTCCTGACCCCCCACTCCCACTATTCCGTGTCACCATCTCCTGCACTTTCCTGACCCCCCACCCCCACTATTCCGTGTCACCATCTCCTGCAACTTTCCTGACCCCCCACCCCCACTATTCCGTGTCACCATCTCCTGCATTTTCCTGACCCCCCCAACCCCCACTATTCCCTGTGTCACCATCTCCTGCATTTTCCTGACCCCCCCAACCCCCACTATTCCGTGTCACCATCTCCTGCATTTTCCTGACCCCCCACCCCCACTATTCCGTGTCACCATCTCCTGCATTTTCCTGACCCCCCCACCCCACTATTCCCTGTGTCACTATCTCCTGCATTTTCCTGACCCCCACCCCCACTATTCCCTGCGTCACCATCTCCTGCGTTTTCATGACCCCCACCCTCACTATTCCCTGTCACCATCTCCTGCATTTTCCTGACCCCCCACTATTCCCTGTGTCACCATCTCCTGCGTTTTCCTGACCCACCCACCACCACTATTCCCTGTGCCACCATCTCCTGCATTTTCCGGACACCCCACCACCACTATTCCCTGTGCCACCATCTCCTGCATTTTCCGGACCCCCACCACCACTATTCCCTGTGCACCATCTCCTGCATTTTCCTGACCCCCCACCCCCACTATTCCGTGCCACCATCTCCTGCATTTCCTGACCCCCCACCCCCACTATTCCCTGTGTCACCATCACCTGCATTTTTCCTGAACCCCACACCCCCCACTATTCCCTGTGTCACCATCTCCTGCATTTTCCTGACGCCCCCACCCCCACTATTCCCTGTGCCACCATCTCCTGCATTTTCCTGACCCCCCCCACCCCCACTATTCCCCGTGTCACCATCTCCTGCATTTTCCTCTCTCCCCACCCCCACTATTCCCTGTGTCACCATCACCTGCATTTTCCTGACCCCCCACCCCCACTATTCCGTGCCACCATCTCCTGCATTTTCCTGACCACCCCCACCCCCACTATTCACTGTGTCGCCTTCTCCTGCATTTTCCTGACCACCCCCACCCCCACTATTCACTGTGTCGCCTTCTCCTGCACTTTCCTGATCCCCCCCCACCCCCACTATTCCCTGTGTCACCATCTCCTGCATTTTCCTGACCCCCCCCACCCCCACTATTCCCTGTGTCACCATCTCCTCCATTTTCCTGACCCCCCCACCCCCACTATTCCCTGTGTCACCATCTCCTGCACTTTCCTGACCCCCCCACCCCCACTATTCCCTGTGTCACCATCTCCTGCATTTTCCTGACCCCCACACCCACTATTCCGTGTCACCATCTCCTGCATTTTCCTGACCCTCCCACCACCACCTATTCCCTGTGCCACCATCTCCTGCATTTTCGGACCCCCCACCACCACTATTCCCTGTGCCACCATCTCCTGCATTTTCCTGACCCCCCACCCCCACTATTCCGTGCCACCATCTCCTGCATTTTCCTGACCACCCCCACCCCCACTATTCCGTGTCACCATCTCCTGCATTTTCCTGACGCCCCCACCCCCACTATTCCCTGTGCCAACATCTCCTGCATTTTCCTGAACCCCCCCACCCCCACTATTCCCCGTGTCACCATCTCCTGCATTTTCCTCTCTCCCCACCCCCACTATTCCCTGTGTCGCCATCTCCTGCATTTTCCTGACCCCCCACCCTCACTATTCCCAGTGTCCTCCATCTCCTGCATTTTCCAGACCCCCCACTATTCCCCTGTGTCACCATCTCCTGCATTTTCCTGACCCTCCCACCCCCACTATTCCCTGTGTCACCATCTCCTGCATTTTCCTGACCATCCCCACCCCCACTATTCCGTGTCACCATCTCCTGCATTTTCCTGACCCCCCGCCCCCACTATTCCGTGTCACCATCTCCTGCATTTTCCTGACCCCCCCACCCCCACTATCCCTGTGTCACCATCTCCTGCATTTTCCTGACCCCCCCACCGCCACTATTCCGTGTCACCATCTCCTGCATTTTCCTGACCCCCCACTATTCCCTGTGTCACCATCTCCTGCGTTTTCCTGACCCCCCCTCACCCCCACTATTCCCTGTGTCACCATCACCTGCATTTTCCTGACCCCCGACCCCCACTATTCCCTGTGTCACCATCTCCTGCATTTTCCTGACCCCCCACTCCCACTATTCCCTGTGTCACCATCTCCTGCATTTTCCTGAACCCCACACCCCCACTATTCCCTGTGTCACCATCTCCTGCATTTTCCTGACGCCCCCACCCCCACTATTCCCTGTGTCACCATCTCCTGCATTTTCCTGACCCCCCCACCCCCACTATTCCCCGTGTCACCATCTCCTGCATTTTCCTCTCTCCCCACCCCCACTATTCCCTGTGTCACCATCACCTGCATTTTCCTGACCCCCCACCCCCACTATTCCGTGTCACCATCTCCTGCATTTTCCTGACCACCCCCACCCCCACTATTCACTGTGTCGCCCTTCTCCTGCACTTTCCTGACCCCCCCCCCACCCCCACTATTCCCTGTGTCACCATCTCCTGCATTTTCCTGACCCCCCACCCCCACTATTCCCTGCGTCACCATCTCCTGCGTTTTCCTGACCCCCCACCCTCACTATTCCCAGTGTCTCCATCTCCTGCACTTTCCTGACCCCCCACCCCCACTGTTCTGTGTCACCATCTCCTGCATTTTCCTGACCCCCCCCACCCCCACTAATCCCTGTGTCACCATCTCCTGCATTTTCCTGACCCCCCCCACCCCCACTATTCCCTGTGTCACCATCTCCTGCATTTTCCTGACCCCCCACCCCCACTATTCCCTGTGTCACCATCTCCTGCATTTTCCTGACCCCCCACCCCCACTATCCCTGTGTCACCATCTCCTGCATTTTCCTGGACCCCCCACCCCCACTATTCCGTGTCACCATCTCCTGCATTTTCCTGACCCCCCCACCCCCACTATTCCCTGTGTCACCATCTCCTGCATTTTCCTGACCCCCCCACCCCCACTATTCCCTGTGTCACCATCTCCTGCATTTTCCTGACCCCCCACCCCCACTATTCCCTGTGTCACCATCTCCTGCATTTTCCTGACCCCCCACCCCCACTATTCCCTGTGTCACCATCTCCTTCATTTTCCTGACCCCCCACCCCCACTATTCCGTGTCACCATCTCCTGCATTTTCCTGACCCCCCCACCCCCACTATTCCCTGTGTCACCATCTCCTGCATTTTCCTGAACCCCCCACCCCCACTATTCCGTGTCACCATCTCCTGCATTTTCCTCTCTCCCCACCCCCACTATTCCCTGTGTCACCATCTCCTGCATTTTCCTGACCCCCCACTCCCACTATTCCGTGTCACCATCTCCTGCACTTTCCTGACCCCCCACCCCCACTATTCCGTGTCAACCATCTCCTGCACTTTCCTGACCCCCCACCCCCACTATTCCGTGTCACCATCTCCTGCATTTTCCTGACCCCCCCACCCCCACTATTCCCTGTGTCACCATCTCCTGCATTTTCCTGACCCCCCCACCCACCACTATTCCGTGTCACCATCTCCTGCATTTTCCTGACCCCCCCACCCCCACTATTCCGTGTCACCATCTCCTGCATTTTCCTGACCCCCCCACCCCCACTATTCCCTGTGTCACCATCTCCTGCATTTTCCTGACCCCCCACCCCCACTATTCCCTGCGTCACCATCTCCTGCGTTTTCATGACCCCCCACCCTCACTATTCCCTGTGTCACCATCTCCTGCATTTTCCTGACCCCCCACTATTCCCTGTGTCACCATCTCCTGCGTTTTCCTGACCCCCCACCCCCACTATTCCCTGTGTCTCCATCTCCTGCACTTTCCTGACCCCCCACCCCCCACTATTCCCTGTGTCACCATCTCCTGCATTTTCCTGACCCCCCCACCCCCCACTATTCCCTGTGTCACCATCTCCTGCGTTTTCCTGACCCCCCACCCTCACTATTCCCAGTGTCTCCATCTCCTGCAATTTCCTGACCCCCCCACTATTTCCCTGTGTCACCATCTCCTGCATTTTCCTGACCCCCACACTCCACTATTCCCTGTGTCACCATCTCCTGCATTTTCCTGACCCCCCCACCCCACTATTCCCTGTGTCACCATCTCCTGCATTTTCCTGACCCCCCACCCCCACTATTCCGTGTCACCATCTCCTGCATTTTCCTGACCCCCCACCCCCACTATTCCTGTGTCACCATCTCCTGCATTTTCCTGAACCCCCCCACCCCTATTCCTGTGTCACCATCTCCTGCATTTTCCTCTCTCCCCACCCCCACTATTCCCTGTGTCACAATCTCCTGCATTTTCCTGACCCCCCACCCCCACTATTCCCTGTGTCACCATCTCCTGCATTTTCCTGACCCCCCCACCCCCACTATTCCGTGTCACCATCTCCTGCATTTCCTGACCCCCCACCCCCACTATTCCTTGTCACCATCTCCTGCATTTTCCTGACCCCCCACCCCCACTATTCCCTGTGTCCACCATCTCCTGCATTTTCCTGACCCCCCACTATTCCTGTGTCACCATCTCCTGCGTTTTCTGACCCCCTCACCCCCACTATTCCCTGTGTCTCCATCTCCTGCACTTTCCTGACCCCCCCACCCCCACTATTCCCTGTGTCACCATCTCCTGCATTTTCCTGACCCCCACCCCCACTATTCCTGTGTCACCATCTCCTGCATTTTCCTGACCCCCCACTATTCCCTGTGTCACCATCTACTGCGTTTTCCTGACCCCCCACTATTCCCTGTGTCACCATCTCCTGCATTTTCCTGACCCCCCACTATTCCGTGTCACCATCTCCTGCATTTCCTGACCCCCCACTATTCCCTGTGTCACCATCTCCTGCATTTTCCTGACCCCCCACTCCCACTATTCCCTGTGTCACCATCTCCTGCATTTTCCTGACCCCCCACCCCCACTATTCCCTGTGTCACCATCTCCTTCATTTCTGACCCCCCACCCCCACTATTCCGTGTCACCATCTCCTGCATTTTCCTGACCCCCCCACCCCCACTATTCCCTGTGTCACCATCTCCTGCATTTTCCTGAACCCCCCACCCCCACTATTCCGTGTCACCATCTCCTGCATTTTCCTCTCTCCCCACCCCCACTATTCCCTGTGTCACCATCTCCTGCATTTTCCTGACCCCCCACTCCCACTATTCCGTGTCACCATCTCCTGCACTTTCCTGACCCCCCACCCCCACTATTCCGTGTCACCATCTCCTGCACTTTCCTGACCCCCCACCCCCACTATTCCGTGTCACCATCTCCTGCATTTTCCTGACCCCCCCACCCCCACTATTCCCTGTGTCACCATCTCCTGCATTTTCCTGACCCCCCCACCCCCACTATTCCGTGTCACCATCTCCTGCATTTTCCTGACCCCCCACCCCCACTATTCCGTGTCACCATCTCCTGCATTTTCCTGACCCCCCACCCCCACTATTCCCTGTGTCACTATCTCCTGCATTTTCCTGACCCCCCACCCCCACTATTCCCTGCGTCACCATCTCCTGCGTTTTCATGACCCCCACCCTCACTATTCCCTGTGTCACCATCTCCTGCATTTTCCTGACCCCCCACTATTCCCTGTGTCACCCATCTCCTGCGTTTTCCTGACCCACCCACCACCACTATTCCCTGTGCCACCATCTCCTGCATTTTCCGGACACCCCACCACCACTATTCCCTGTGCCACCATCTCCTGCATTTTCCGGACCCCCCACCACCACTATTCCCTGTGCCACCATCTCCTGCATTTTCCTGACCCCCCACCCCCACTATTCCCGTGCCACCATCTCCTGCATTTTCCTGACCCCCCACCCCCACTATTCCCTGTGTCACCATCACCTGCATTTTCCTGAACCCCACACCCCCACTATTCCCTGTGTCACCATCTCCTGCATTTTCCTGACGCCCCCACCCCCACTATTCCCTGTGCCACCATCTCCTGCATTTTCCTGACCCCCCCCACCCCCACTATTCCCCCGTGTCACCATCTCCTGCATTTTCCTCTCTCCCCACCCCCACTATTCCCTGTGTCACCATCACCTGCATTTTCCTGACCCCCCACCCCCACTATTCCGTGCCACCATCTCCTGCATTTTCCTGACCACCCCCAACCCCCACTATTCACTGTGTCGCCTTCTCCTGCATTTTCCTGACCACCCCCACCCCCACTATTCACTGTGTCGCCTTCTCCTGCACTTTCCTGATCCCCCCCCACCCCCACTATTCCCTGTGTCACCATCTCCTGCATTTTCCTGACCCCCCCCACCCCCACTATTCCCTGTGTCACCATCTCCTCCATTTTCCTGACCCCCCCACCCCCACTATTCCTGTGTCACCATCTCCTGCACTTTCCTGACCCCCCCACCCCCAACTATTCCCTGTGTCACCATCTCCTGCATTTTCCTGACCCCCCACACCCACTATTCCGTGTCACCATCTCCTGCATTTTCCTGACCCTCCCACCACCACTATTCCCTGTGCCACCATCTCCTGCATTTTCCGGACCCCCCACCACCACTATTCCCTGTGCCACCATCTCCTGCATTTTCCTGACCCCCCACCCCCCACTATTCCGTGCCACCATCTCCTGCATTTTCCTGACCACCCCCACCCCCACTATTCCGTGTCACCATCTCCTGCATTTTCCTGACGCCCCCACCCCCCACTATTCCCTGTGCCAACATCTCCTGCATTTTCCTGAACCCCCCCACCCCCACTATTCCCCGTGTCACCATCTCCTGCATTTTCCTCTCTCCCCACCCCCACTATTCCCTGTGTCGCCATCTCCTGCATTTTCCTGACCCCCCACCCTCACTATTCCCAGTGTCTCCATCTCCTGCATTTTCCAGACCCCCCACTATTCCCTGTGTCACCATCTCCTGCGTTTTCCTGACCCCCCCCTACCCCCACTATTCCCTGTGTCACCATCTCCTGCATTTTCCTGACCCTCCCACCCCCACTATTCCCTGTGTCACCATCTCCTGCATTTTCCTGACCATCCCCACCCCCACTATTCCGTGTCACCATCTCCTGCATTTTCCTGACCCCCCGCCCCCACTATTCCGTGTCACCATCTCCTGCATTTTCCTGACCCCCCCACCCCCACTATTCCCTGTGTCACCATCTCCTGCATTTTCCTGACCCCCCCACCGCCACTATTCCGTGTCACCATCTCCTGCATTTTCCTGACCCCCCACTATTCCCTGTGTCACCATCTCCTGCGTTTTCCTGACCCCCTCACCCCCACTATTCCCTGTGTCACCATCACCTGCATTTTCCTGACCCCCGACCCCCACTATTCCCTGTGTCACCATCTCCTGCATTTTCCTGACCCCCCACTCCCACTATTCCCTGTGTCACCATCTCCTGCATTTTCCTGAACCCCACACCCCCACTATTCCCTGTGTCACCATCTCCTGCATTTTCCTGACGCCCCCACCCCCACTATTCCCTGTGTCACCATCTCCTGCATTTTCCTGACCCCCCCACCCCCACTATTCCCCGTGTCACCATCTCCTGCATTTTCCTCTCTCCCCACCCCCACTATTCCCTGTGTCACCATCACCTGCATTTTCCTGACCCCCCACCCCCACTATTCCGTGTCACCATCTCCTGCATTTTCCTGACCACCCCCACCCCCACTATTCACTGTGTCGCCTTCTCCTGCACTTTCCTGACCCCCCCCCCACCCCCACTATTCCCTGTGTCACCATCTCCTGCATTTTCCTGACCCCCCACCCCCACTATTCCCTGCGTCACCATCTCCTGCGTTTTCCTGACCCCCCACCCTCACTATTCCCAGTGTCTCCATCTCCTGCACTTTCCTGACCCCCCACCCCCACTGTTCTGTGTCACCATCTCCTGCATTTTCCTGACCCCCCCACCCCCACTAATCCCTGTGTCACCATCTCCTGCATTTTCCTGACCCCCCCACCCCCACTATTCCCTGTGTCACCATCTCCTGCATTTTCCTGACCCCCCACCCCCACTATTCCCTGTGTCACCATCTCCTGCATTTTCCTGACCCCCCACCCCCACTATCCCTGTGTCACCATCTCCTGCATTTTCCTGACCCCCCACCCCCACTATTCCGTGTCACCATCTCCTGCATTTTCCTGACCCCCCCACCCCCACTATTCCCTGTGTCACCATCTCCTGCATTTTCCTGACCCCCCCACCCCCACTATTCCCTGTGTCACAATCTCCTGCATTTTCCTGACCCCCCACCCCCACTATTCCCTGTGTCACCATCTCCTGCATTTTCCTGACCCCCCCACCCCCACTATTCCGTGTCACCATCTCCTGCATTTTCCTGACCCCCCACCCCCACTATTCCGTGTCACCATCTCCTGCATTTTCCTGACCCCCCCACCCCCACTATTCCCTGCGTCACCATCTCCTGCATTTTCCTGACCCCCCACCCCCACTATTCCGTGTCACCATCTCCTGCATTTTCCTGACCCCCCACCCCCACTATTCCCTGCGTCACCATCTCCTGCGTTTTCCTGACCCCCCACCCCCACTATTCCCTGTGTCACCATCTCCTGCATTTTCCTGACCCCCCACTATTCCCTGTGTCACCATCTCCTGCATTTTCCTGACCCCCCACTATTCCCTGTGTCACCATCTCCTGCATTTTCCTGACCCCCCACCCCCACTATTCCCTGTGTCACCATCTCCTGCATTTTCCTGACCCCCCACTATTCCCTGTGTCACCATCTACTGCGTTTTCCTGACCCCCCACTATTCCCTGTGTCACCATCTCCTGCATTTTCCTGACCCCCCACTATTCCGTGTCACCATCTCCTGCATTTTCCTGACCCCCCACTATTCCCTGTGTCACCATCTCCTGCATTTTCCTGACCCCCCACTCCCACTATTCCCTGTGTCACCATCTCCTGCATTTTCCTGACCCCCCACCCCCACTATTCCCTGTGTCACCATCTCCTTCATTTTCCTGACCCCCCACCCCCACTATTCCGTGTCACCATCTCCTGCATTTTCCTGACCCCCCCACCCCCACTATTCCCTGTGTCACCATCTCCTGCATTTTCCTGAACCCCCCACCCCCACTATTCCGTGTCACCATCTCCTGCATTTTCCTCTCTCCCCACCCCCACTATTCCCTGTGTCACCATCTCCTGCATTTTCCTGACCCCCCACCCCCACTATTCCCTGTGTCACCATCTCCTGCATTTTCCTGACCCCCCACCCCCACTATTCCCTGTGTCACCATCTCCTTCATTTTCCTGACCCCCCACCCCCCACTATTCCGTGTCACCATCTCCTGCATTTTCCTGACCCCCCCACCCCCACTATTCCCTGTGTCACCATCTCCTGCATTTTCCTGAACCCCCCACCCCCACTATTCCGTGTCACCATCTCCTGCATTTTCCTCTCCCCACCCCCACTATTCCCTGTGTCACCATCTCCTGCATTTTCCTGACCCCCCACTCCCACTATTCCGTGTCACCATCTCCTGCACTTTCCTGACCCCCCACCCCCACTATTCCGTGTCACCATCTCCTGCACTTTCCTGACCCCCCACCCCCACTATTCCGTGTCACCATCTCCTGCATTTTCCTGACCCCCCCACCCCCACTATTCCCTGTGTCACCATCTCCTGCATTTTCCTGACCCCCCCACCCCCACTATTCCGTGTCACCATCTCCTGCATTTTCCTGACCCCCCACCCCCACTATTCCGTGTCACCATCTCCTGCATTTTCCTGACCCCCCCACCCCCACTATTCCCTGTGTCACCATCTCCTGCATTTTCCTGACCCCCCACCCCCACTATTCCCTGCGTCACCATCTCCTGCGTTTTCATGACCCCCCACCCTCACTATTCCCTGTGTCACCATCTCCTGCATTTTCCTGACCCCCCACTATTCCCTGTGTCACCATCTCCTGCGTTTTCCTGACCCCCCACCCCCACTATTCCCTGTGTCTCCATCTCCTGCACTTTCCTGACCCCCCACCCCCACTATTCCCTGTGTCACCATCTCCTGCATTTTCCTGACCCCCCCACCCCCACTATTCCCTGTGTCACCATCTCCTGCGTTTTCCTGACCCCCCACCCTCACTATTCCCAGTGTCTCCATCTCCTGCAATTTCCTGACCCCCCACTATTCCCTGTGTCACCATCTCCTGCATTTTCCTGACCCCCCACTCCCACTATTCCCTGTGTCACCATCTCCTGCATTTTCCTGACCCCCCACCCCCACTATTCCCTGTGTCACCATCTCCTGCATTTTCCTGACCCCCCACCCCCACTATTCCGTGTCACCATCTCCTGCATTTTCCTGACCCCCCCACCCCCACTATTCCCTGTGTCACCATCTCCTGCATTTTCCTGAACCCCCCCACCCCTATTCCCTGTGTCACCATCTCCTGCATTTTCCTCTCTCCCCACCCCCACTATTCCCTGTGTCACAATCTCCTGCATTTTCCTGACCCCCCACCCCCACTATTCCCTGTGTCACCATCTCCTGCATTTTCCTGACCCCCCCACCCCCACTATTCCGTGTCACCATCTCCTGCATTTTCCTGACCCCCCACCCCCACTATTCCGTGTCACCATCTCCTGCATTTTCCTGACCCCCCCACCCCCACTATTCCCTGTGTCACCATCTCCTGCATTTTCCTGACCCCCCACCCCCACTATTCCGTGTCACCATCTCCTGCATTTTCCTGACCCCCCACCCCCACTATTCCCTGCGTCACCATCTCCTGCGTTTTCCTGACCCCCCACCCCCACTATTCCCTGTGTCACCATCTCCTGCATTTTCCTGACCCCCCACTATTCCCTGTGTCACCATCTCCTGCGTTTTCCTGACCCCCTCACCCCCACTATTCCCTGTGTCTCCATCTCCTGCACTTTCCTGACCCCCCCACCCCCACTATTCCCTGTGTCACCATCTCCTGCATTTTCCTGACCCCCCACTATTCCGTGTCACCATCTCCTGCATTTTCCTGACCCCCCACTATTCCCTGTGTCACCATCTCCTGCATTTTCCTGACCCCCCACTCCCACTATTCCCTGTGTCACCATCTCCTGCATTTTCCTGACCCCCCACCCCCACTATTCCCTGTGTCACCATCTCCTTCATTTTCCTGACCCCCCCACCCCCACTATTCCCTGTGTCACCATCTCCTGCATTTTCCTGAACCCCCCCACCCCCACTATTCCGTGTCACCATCTCCTGCATTTTCCTCTCTCCCCACCCCCACTATTCCCTGTGTCACCATCTCCTGCATTTTCCTGACCCCCCACTCCCACTATTCCGTGTCACCATCTCCTGCACTTTCCTGACCCCCCACCCCCACTATTCCGTGTCACCATCTCCTGCATTTTCCTGACCCCCCCACCCCCACTATTCCCTGTGTCACCATCTCCTGCATTTTCCTGACCCCCCCACCCCCACTATTCCGTGTCACCATCTCCTGCATTTTCCTGACCCCCCACCCCCACTATTCCGTGTCACCATCTCCTGCATTTTCCTGACCCCCCCACCCCCACTATTCCCTGTGTCACTATCTCCTGCATTTTCCTGACCCCCCACCCCCACTATTCCCTGCGTCACCATCTCCTGCGTTTTCATGACCCCCCACCCTCACTATTCCCTGTGTCACCATCTCCTGCATTTTCCTGACCCCCCACTATTCCCTGTGTCACCATCTCCTGCGTTTTCCTGACCCCCCACCCCCACTATTCCCTGTGTCTCCATCTCCTGCACTTTCCTGACCCCCCACCCCCACTATTCCCTGTGTCACCATCTCCTGCATTTTCCTGACCCCCCCACCCCCACTATTCCCTGTGTCACCATCTCCTGCGTTTTCCTGACCCCCCACCCTCACTATTCCCAGTGTCTCCATCTCCTGCAATTTCCTGACCCCCCACTATTCCCTGTGTCACCATCTCCTGCATTTTCCTGACCCCCCACCCCCACTATTCCGTGTCACCATCTCCTGCATTTTCCTGACCACCCCCACCCCCACTATTCACTGTGTCGCCTTCTCCTGCACTTTCCTGACCCCCCCCCACCCCCACTATTCCCTGTGTCACCATCACCTGCATTTTCCTGACCCCCCACCCCCACTATTCCGTGTCACCATCTCCTGCATTTTCCTGACCACCCCCACCCCCACTATTCACTGTGTCGCCTTCTCCTGCACTTTCCTGACCCCCCCCCACCCCCACTATTCCCTGTGTCACCATCTCCTGCATTTTCCTGACCCCCCACCCCCACTATTCCCTGCGTCACCATCTCCTGCGTTTTCCTGACCCCCCACCCTCACTATTCCCTGTGTCTCCATCTCCTGCACTTTCCTGACCCCCCCACCCCCACTATTCCCTGTGTCACCATCTCCTGCATTTTCCTGACCCCCCACCCCCACTATTCCCTGTGTCACCATCTCCTGCATTTTCCTGACCCCCCACTATTCCCTGTGTCACCATCTACTGCGTTTTCCTGACCCCCCACTATTCCCTGTGTCACCATCTCCTGCATTTTCCTGACCCCCCACTATTCCGTGTCACCATCTCCTGCATTTTCCTGACCCCCCACTATTCCCTGTGTCACCATCTCCTGCATTTTCCTGACCCCCCACTCCCACTATTCCCTGTGTCACCATCTCCTGCATTTTCCTGACCCCCCACCCCCACTATTCCCTGTGTCACCATCTCCTTCATTTTCCTGACCCCCCACCCCCACTATTCCGTGTCACCATCTCCTGCATTTTCCTGACCCCCCCACCCCCACTATTCCCTGTGTCACCATCTCCTGCATTTTCCTGAACCCCCCACCCCCACTATTCCGTGTCACCATCTCCTGCATTTTCCTCTCTCCCCACCCCCACTATTCCCTGTGTCACCATCTCCTGCATTTTCCTGACCCCCCACCCCCACTATTCCCTGTGTCACCATCTCCTGCATTTTCCTGACCCCCCACCCCCACTATTCCCTGTGTCACCATCTCCTTCATTTTCCTGACCCCCCACCCCCACTATTCCGTGTCACCATCTCCTGCATTTTCCTGACCCCCCCACCCCCACTATTCCCTGTGTCACCATCTCCTGCATTTTCCTGAACCCCCCACCCCCACTATTCCGTGTCACCATCTCCTGCATTTTCCTCTCTCCCCACCCCCACTATTCCCTGTGTCACCATCTCCTGCACTTTCCTGACCCCCCACCCCCACTATTCCGTGTCACCATCTCCTGCATTTTCCTGACCCCCCCCACCCCCACTATTCCCTGTGTCACCATCTCCTGCATTTTCCTGACCCCCCCACCCCCACTATTCCGTGTCACCATCTCCTGCATTTTCCTGACCCCCCACCCCCACTATTCCGTGTCACCATCTCCTGCATTTTCCTGACCCCCCCACCCCCACTATTCCCTGTGTCACCATCTCCTGCATTTTCCTGACCCCCCACCCCCACTATTCCCTGCGTCACCATCTCCTGCGTTTTCATGACCCCCCACCCTCACTATTCCCTGTGTCACCATCTCCTGCATTTTCCTGACCCCCCACTATTCCCTGTGTCACCATCTCCTGCGTTTTCCTGACCCCCCACCCCCACTATTCCCTGTGTCTCCATCTCCTGCACTTTCCTGACCCCCCACCCCCACTATTCCCTGTGTCACCATCTCCTGCATTTTCCTGACCCCCCCACCCCCACTATTCCCTGTGTCACCATCTCCTGCGTTTTCCTGACCCCCCACCCTCACTATTCCCAGTGTCTCCATCTCCTGCAATTTCCTGACCCCCCACTATTCCCTGTGTCACCATCTCCTGCATTTTCCTGACCCCCCACTCCCACTATTCCCTGTGTCACCATCTCCTGCATTTTCCTGACCCCCCACCCCCACTATTCCCTGTGTCACCATCTCCTGCATTTTCCTGACCCCCCACCCCCACTATTCCGTGTCACCATCTCCTGCATTTTCCTGACCCCCCCACCCCCACTATTCCCTGTGTCACCATCTCCTGCATTTTCCTGAACCCCCCCACCCCTATTCCCTGTGTCACCATCTCCTGCATTTTCCTCTCTCCCCACCCCCACTATTCCCTGTGTCACAATCTCCTGCATTTTCCTGACCCCCCACCCCCACTATTCCCTGTGTCACCATCTCCTGCATTTTCCTGACCCCCCCACCCCCACTATTCCGTGTCACCATCTCCTGCATTTTCCTGACCCCCCACCCCCACTATTCCGTGTCACCATCTCCTGCATTTTCCTGACCCCCCCACCCCCACTATTCCCTGTGTCACCATCTCCTGCATTTTCCTGACCCCCCACCCCCACTATTCCGTGTCACCATCTCCTGCATTTTCCTGACCCCCCACCCCCACTATTCCCTGCGTCACCATCTCCTGCGTTTTCCTGACCCCCCACCCCCACTATTCCCTGTGTCACCATCTCCTGCATTTTCCTGACCCCCCACTATTCCCTGTGTCACCATCTCCTGCGTTTTCCTGACCCCCTCACCCCCACTATTCCCTGTGTCTCCATCTCCTGCACTTTCCTGACCCCCCCACCCCCACTATTCCCTGTGTCACCATCTCCTGCATTTTCCTGACCCCCCACCCCCACTATTCCCTGTGTCACCATCTCCTGCATTTTCCTGACCCCCCACTATTCCCTGTGTCACCATCTACTGCGTTTTCCTGACCCCCCACTATTCCCTGTGTCACCATCTCCTGCATTTTCCTGACCCCCCACTATTCCGTGTCACCATCTCCTGCATTTTCCTGACCCCCCACTATTCCCTGTGTCACCATCTCCTGCATTTTCCTGACCCCCCACTCCCACTATTCCCTGTGTCACCATCTCCTGCATTTTCCTGACCCCCCACCCCCACTATTCCCTGTGTCACCATCTCCTTCATTTTCCTGACCCCCCACCCCCACTATTCCGTGTCACCATCTCCTGCATTTTCCTGACCCCCCCACCCCCACTATTCCCTGTGTCACCATCTCCTGCATTTTCCTGAACCCCCCCACCCCCACTATTCCGTGTCACCATCTCCTGCATTTTCCTCTCTCCCCACCCCCACTATTCCCTGTGTCACCATCTCCTGCATTTTCCTGACCCCCCACTCCCACTATTCCGTGTCACCATCTCCTGCACTTTCCTGACCCCCCACCCCCACTATTCCGTGTCACCATCTCCTGCACTTTCCTGACCCCCCACCCCCACTATTCCGTGTCACCATCTCCTGCATTTTCCTGACCCCCCCACCCCCACTATTCCCTGTGTCACCATCTCCTGCATTTTCCTGACCCCCCCACCCCCACTATTCCGTGTCACCATCTCCTGCATTTTCCTGACCCCCCACCCCCACTATTCCGTGTCACCATCTCCTGCATTTTCCTGACCCCCCCACCCCCACTATTCCCTGTGTCACTATCTCCTGCATTTTCCTGACCCCCCACCCCCACTATTCCCTGCATCACCATCTCCTGCGTTTTCATGACCCCCCACCCTCACTATTCCCTGTGTCACCATCTCCTGCATTTTCCTGACCCCCCACTATTCCCTGTGTCACCATCTCCTGCGTTTTCCTGACCCCCCACCCCCACTATTCCCTGTGTCTCCATCTCCTGCACTTTCCTGACCCCCCACCCCCACTATTCCCTGTGTCACCATCTCCTGCATTTTCCTGACCCCCCCACCCCCACTATTCCCTGTGTCACCATCTCCTGCGTTTTCCTGACCCCCCACCCTCACTATTCCCAGTGTCTCCATCTCCTGCAATTTCCTGACCCCCCACTATTCCCTGTGTCACCATCTCCTGCATTTTCCTGACCCCCCACTCCCACTATTCCCTGTGTCACCATCTCCTGCATTTTCCTGACCCCCCACCCCCACTATTCCCTGTGTCACCATCTCCTGCATTTTCCTGACCCCCCACCCCCACTATTCCGTGTCACCATCTCCTGCATTTTCCTGACCCCCCCACCCCCACTATTCCCTGTGTCACCATCTCCTGCATTTTCCTGAACCCCCCCACCCCTATTCCCTGTGTCACCATCTCCTGCATTTTCCTCTCTCCCCACCCCCACTATTCCCTGTGTCACCATCTCCTGCATTTTCCTCTCTCCCCACCCCCACTATTCCCTGTGTCACCATCTCCTGCATTTTCCTGACCCCCCACCCCAACTATTCCGTGTCTCCATCTCCTGCATTTTCCTGACCCCCCCACCCCCACTATTCCGTGTCACCATCTCCTGCATTTTCCTGACCATCCCCACCCCCACTATTCCGTGTCTCCATCTCCTGCATTTTCCTGACCCCCCACCCCAACTATTCCGTGTCACCATCTCCTGCATTTTCCTGACCCCCCCACCCCCACTATTCCCTGTGTCACCATCTCCTGCATTTTCCTGAACCCCCCCACCCCCACTATTCCGTGTCACCATCTCCTGCATTTTCCTCTCTCCCCACCCCCACTATTCCCTGTGTCACCATCTCCTGCATTTTCCTGACCCCCCACCCCAACTATTCCGTGTCTCCATCTCCTGCATTTTCCTGAACCCCCACCCCCACTATTCCGTGTCACCATCTCCTGCACTTTCCTGACCCCCCCACCCCATTACCTCTGTCACCATCTCCTGCATTTTCCTGACCCCCCACTCCCACTATTCCCTGTGTCACCATCTCCTGCATTTTCCTGAACCCCACACCCCCACTATTCCCTGTGTCACCATCTCCTGCATTTTCCTGACGCCCCCACCCCCACTATTCCCTGTGTCACCATCTCCTGCATTTTCCTGACCCCCCCACCCCCACTATTCCCCGTGTCACCATCTCCTGCATTTTCCTGAACCCCCACCCTCACTATTCCCTGTGTCACCATCACCTGCATTTTCCTGACCCCCCACCCCCACTATTCCCAGTGTCTCCATCTCCTGCATTTTCCTGACCCCCCCCACCCCCACTATTCCCTGTGTCTCCATCTCCTCCATTTTCCTGACCCCCTACCCCCACTATTCCGTGTCTCCATCTCCTGCATTTTCCTGACCCTCCACCCCCACTATTCCCTGTGTCTCCATCTCCTGCATTTTCCTGACCCCCCACCCCCACTATTCCCTGTGTCACCATCTCCTGCATTTTCCTGACCCCCCACCCCCACTATTCCCTGTGTCTCCATCTCCGGCATTTTCCTGACCCCCCCACCCCCACTCTTCCGTGTCACCATCTCCTGCATTTTCCTGACCCTCCACCGCCAGCATTCCCTGTGTCTCCATCTCCTGCATTTTCCTGACCCCCCACCCCCACTATTCCCTGTGTCACCATCTCCTGCATTTTCCTGACCCCCCACCCCCACTATTCCCTGTGTCACCATCTCCTGCATTTTCCTGACCCCCCCACCCCCACTATTCCCTGTGTCACCATCTCCTGCATTTTCCTGACCCCCCCACCCCCACTATTCCCTGTGTCACCATCTCCTGCATTTTCCTGAACCCCCCACCCCCACTATTCCCAGTGTCTCCATCTCCTGCATTTTCCTGACCCCCCCCACCCCCACTATTCCCAGTGTCTCCATCTCCTGCATTTTCCTGACCCCCCCCACCCCCACTATTCCCTGTGTCTCCATCTCCTCCATTTTCCTGACCCCCTACCCCCACTATTCCGTGTCTCCATCTCCTGCATTTTCCTGACCCCCCCCACCCCCACTATTCCCTGTGTCTCCATCTCCTGCATTTTCCTGACCCCCCACCCCCACTATTCCCTGTGTCTCCATCTCCTGCATTTTCCTGACCCCCCCATCCCCACTATTCCCTGTGTCGCCATCTCCGGCATTTTCCTGACCCCCCCACCCCCACTATTCCCTGTGTCGCCATCTCCGGCATTTTCCTGACCCCCCCACCCCCACTATTCCCTGTGTTGCCATCTCCGGCATTTTCCTCTCTCCCCACCCCCACTATTCCGTGTCACCATCTCCTGCATTTTCCTGACCCTCCACCGCCAGCATTCCCTGAGCTGCCACAGACGGAGGGTGGGTGGAGCAAGGCAGAGCCGGGAAAGTGTAGCAGGCTACCTTACAGAGTCAGTGAGGTTACTCCTTCTGAGCCCACTCGCTCTCCTGTCCCTCGGTCCTCACCCACAGCGTGTCTCGGTTGGTTCCTGACCTACGAACACTCCGTCGTAACCGAGTGACGGGTTACGGCCCTACGTGTTTCTCCCCAGCCCGGTTGGTCCTCATTCCACGTTACTGACCAATGCCCCGGTCTCTGTACCTGATGGGTGTAGGGGAACAGCAGTAGAATCAGCTTCTGCGTGACGTATCTTGTGTCGACTGTGAAGAAGTACTTCAGCTTGTTGACGGACACGAACCTGTGCAGCTGTTGCAATAAAGAACAGTGTTACCCTACACCAGGGAGTTGGATTGGAGCTTAAATCATCCTGCTTTTTAGCTTCATCTATGCATACACACTTTGCGACCACTGTCTTGGCAACACCTGCTTGTTAATAGCCAATCACGTGACAGCAACTCAGTGCATAAAAGCACGCAGACGTGGTCAAGAGGTTCAGAGCAAATAATGGGGAAGAAATGATTTCGACTGTGGAATAATTGTTGGTGCCAGACGGGGTGATCTTTCACCCTTTTCTCATTCCCACCCCACTCTTACTGAGGCCATGTGGGTGGAGCTGAGAAACAGGAAAGGTATGACCACATTAATGGGGCTGTATTATAGACCACTCAATAGTCAGCGAGAATTGGAGGAGCAAATCTGCAGAGAGATAGCAGACAACTGCAGGAAACAAAGTTGTGATTGTCGGGGATTTTAATTTTCCACACATTGATTGGGACTCCCATACTGTTAAAGGTCTAGGCGGGTTAGAGTTTGTAAAATGTGTTCAGGAAAGTTTTCTAAATGAATATATAGAGGTACCAACTAGAGAGGATGCAATATTGGATCTCCTATTAGGAAACGAGTTAGGGACAGGTGACGGAAGTGTGTGCGGAGGAACACTTTAGTTCCAGTGATCATAACGCCATTAGTTTCAACTTGATCATGGATAAAGATAGATCTGGTCCTTGGGTTGAGGTTCCAAACTGGGAAAAGGCCAAATTTGAAGAAATGAGGAAGGATCTAAAAAGCATGGATTGGGGCAGGTTGTTCTCTGGCAAGGATGTGATTGGTAAGTGGGAGGCCTTCAAAGGAGAAATTTAGAGAGTGCAGAGTTTGTATGTTCCTGTCAGGATTAAAGGCAAAGTGAATAAGAATAAGGAACCTTGGTTCTCGAGGGATATTGGAACTCTGATAAAGAAGAAGAGAGATGTTTCGCATGTATAGGAAACAGGGAGCGAATAAGGTGCTTGAGGAGTATAAAAAATGCAAAAATACTTAAGAAAGAAATCAGGAGGGCTAAAAGAAGACATGAGGTTGCTTTGGCAGTCAGGGTGAAGGATAATCCTAAGAGCTTCTACAGGTATATTAAGAGCAAAAAGATAGTAAGGGATAAAATTGGTCCTCTTGAAGATCAGAGTGGTCGGCTATGTATGGAACCAAAAGAAATGGGAGAGATATTAATTGGGTATTTTGTGTCTGTATTTACTAAGGAAACTGGCATGGAGTCAATGAAAATAAGGCAAACAAGTAGTGAGGTCATGGAACCTATACAGATTGAAGAGGAGGAGGTGCTTGCTGTCTTGAGGAAAATCAGAGTAGCTAAATCCCCAAAACCTGACAGGGTATTCCCTCGGACCTTGAAGGAGATTAGTGTTGAAATGGGGCCTTGGCAGATATATTTAAAAAGTCGATATCTATGGGTGAGGTGCCGGAGGATTGGAGGACAGCTCATGTTGTTCCGTTGTTTAAAAAAAGCCTCTAAAAGTAATCCAGGAAATTATAGGCTGGTAAGTTTGACGTCAGTAGTAGGTAAATTATTGGAAGGAGTACTAAGAGATAAGATCTACAAGTATTTGAATAGACAGGGACCTATTACGGAGAGTCAACATGGCTTTGTGCGTGATAGGTCATGCTTAACCAATCTATTAGAGTTTCTTGAGGAGGTTACCAGGAAAGTGGATGAAGGGAAGGCAGTGGATGTTGTCTACATGGACTTCAGTGAGGCCTTTGACAAGGTCCTGCATGGGAGGTTAGTTAGGAAGATTCAGTTGCTAGGTATACATGGAGAGGTAGTAAATTGGATTAGACATTAGCTCAATGGGAGAAGTCAAAGAGTGGTCGTGGAGGATTGCTTCTCTGAGTGGAGGCCGTGACTAGTGGTGTGACACAGGGATCGGTGCTGGGTCCACTGTTATCTGTCATCTATATCAATGATCTGGATGATAATGTGGTAAATTGGATCAGCAAATTTGCTGATGATACAAAGATTGGAGGTGTAGTGGACAGTGAGGAAGGATTTCAAAGCTTGCAGAGGGATCTGGACCAGTTGGAGAAATGGGCAGAAAAATGGCAGATGGAGTTTAATGCAGACAAGTGTGAGGTATTGCACTTCGGAAGGACAAACCAAGGTCGAACATACAAGGTAAATGGTAGGACACTGAGGAGTGCAGTAGAACAGAGGGATCTGGGAGTACAGATACATAATTCCCTAAAAGTGGCATCACAGGTGGATAGGGGAGCAAAGAGAGCTTTTGGTACATTGGTCTTTATAAATCAAAGTATTGAGTATAAGAGTTGGAATGTTATGGTGAGGTTGTATAAGGCATTGGTGAGGCCGAATTTGGAGTATTGTGTACAGTTTTGGTCACCAAATTACAGGAAGGATATTAATAAGGTTGAAAGAGTGCGGAGAAAGTTTACAAGGATGTTGCCGGGACTTGAGAAACTGAGTTACAGAGAAAGGTTGGATAGGTTAGGACTTTATTCCCTGGAGCGTAGAAGAATGAGGGGAGATTTGATAGAGGTATATAAAATTATGATGGGTACAGATAGAGTGAATGCAAGCAGGCTTTTTCCACTGAGGCCAGGGGAGAAAAAACCCAGAGGCCATGGGTTAAGGGTGAAGGGGGAAAAGTTTAAAGGGAACACTGGGGGGGGGGCTTCTTCACACAGAGAGTGGTGGGAGTGTGGAATGAGCTGCCAGATGAAGTGGTGAATGCGGGCTCACTTTGACATTTAAGAAAAACTCGTCCAGGTACATGGTTGAGAGGGATTTGTAGGGATATGGCCCAGGTGCAGGTCAGTGGGACTAGACAGAGAAATGGTTCGGCACGGCCAAGAAGGGCCAAAAGGCCTGTTTCTGTGCTGTAATGTTCTATGGTTCTACCCTCATTGGTCTCATCTGCCTATCACCTCCCTCTGGTGCCCCTCCTCCTTCCCTTTCTCCCATGGTCCACTTTCCTCTCTTATCACATTCCTCCTTTGGGTGCCTAAGACTTTCGCACAGGACTGTAATAATTCTATGTATCGCACTGTACTGCTGCCACAAAAAAACGAATTTCCTGACGTGTGTGAGTAATGATAAACCTGATTCTGATCTGGGTCTCTATTGTGGACTGAGAGTGGGAAGGGGGCAGGGAGAGGGGAATCATGGTTGGGAAAAGGGGAAGGGAGAGGGGAGGGAGCGGGAAGCACCAGAGAGACATTCTGTAATGATCAATAAACCAATTGTTCGGAATCTAATGACCTTGCCTGGTGTCTCAGAGTTTTGCACAGAACTGTACATCTGACGGGTTCTGTGTGTCACTCCTTCTCTGCCCCTGTCCCACACCCCTCCCGCGGCACTCCACCCTCACCATTCCCAACATCCTCTGCTCCTGCCAATTTACAAACTCACTCTCCGCTCCACGTTGACAAATACAGGACTGTGCAAAAGTCTTGGGTGTGTGTGACTTTTGCACGGCACTGTATCAATTCCCAGCTCATCACTTCATCCGCACCGCCCTCCCTCCTCAGCTCTCACCAGTCCTGATAAGGGGACTCAGCCCGACACGTCGGCTGTTTATTTCTCTCCGCACCATTCCGTCTGTTGCAATGCTTCTGCTGTTGCAGAAAAAAAGCACACTGTGTAGTAATGAGCAGGTATTTACACATAAACAAGCTGTTCCATCCCTTCGAGCCACGTTGCCCTGTGACTCCTGATTTAATACCAGCCGAATGACAGGGTCAACAGCAATCATGTACTAATCAATATGCCTTTGGACTGTGGGAGGAGACCCAGGGAAGACCCGTGCATTCCACGGGGAGAACGCAGACTCCTAACAGATGATGTGAGTATGACGTTCTGAACACCAACGTCACTGCCTGTGGTAACGTCATGCCAGACGTGGCACTTGTGCCCTGGGCATGGACGACAGTCACAATGAACATGAAAATCCAGGAGGGGGTTGCACCTACCTCTTTATGGACGATATCTTTCCCCTGGCTGGCTATCGTGGTGCCGTAGGCCATAGCGACGTTGGCCACAGGCTCGCCAAGGAAGTTATTGATTGGAAGCCCCATTTCGATGCCTTGGACAGTGTAGCCAGCGGGCTGGGAGGCGCTGGTGTCATCGAAGAGCTGGTTGGGGTCCATCGCGTTGGGGTTTGATCCGCGCAGCCTCTGCTTGGGAGCTGGAAAGGAAAGCAGACGGCCCTGTCGTCAGGAGATGCAGCAAACTCGATCAGCCGCTCCTGCAGCGGTGCCCCCGTGCTCAGAGCCAGGAGGGACGAGCAGCACGCACACACAAAACGCTGGAGGAACTCGGCAGGTCAGGATGCATCCACGGAGAAGACCCATCATCCGGACGGGAAAAGGAAGCGGAATCAGAGATGGGGGGGGAAGTCGAGTCCAGCAGAGGGAAACCGTGGGTACCAAGTGAGAAGCTGGGGGCTGACAGGTGGAGAGGGGCTGCAGGAGGGGAGAGCGGCAGGTGGGCGAGGAGGGAGGAGCCGGGATAGGGAGAGAAGGGGAAGGAGGGCAGACATTTTAAGCCCTCCTGTCAGTGGGTGATGCTCTGAAGTTTGCAGAGACTGTGACACCGCTGGTTCTGCGCCGACAGATCGCAGCAGACCCATTACTCACTCAGCCTGACTGCAACGTCTCCGGAATAACGAGCAGAATTGGGCTCTGGGAGAGGGTACAAATTCCTGATGGACAGCGGCAGGGAGTTGATCTTACCGCTGGCATGATGCCATGCTGACCCGCCACGCAACAGGGCCATGCACAAGCCGCCAGGCAACTCATACAGTGTTGTCAATGTCCCTAATGTATCTGTCTCTACACGACCCCTGGCAGGACGTTCCACACACCCCCCACTTACCCCCGATCACCCTATATGTCCCTAATGTATCTGTCTCTACACCTCCCCTGGCAGGACGTTCCACACACCCCCCACTTACCCCCGATCACTCTAAATGTCCCTAATGTATCTGTCTCTACACCACCCCTGGCAGGGCGTTCCACACACCCCCCACTTACCCCCGATCACCCTATATGTCCCTAATGTATCTGTCTCTACACCTCCCCTGGCAGGACGTTCCACACACCCCCCACTTACCCCCGATCACTCTAAATGTCCCTAATGTATCTGTCTCTACACCACCCCTGGCAGGGCGTTCCACACACCCCCCACTTACCCCCGATCACCCTATATGTCCCTAATGTATCTGTCTCTACACCAACCCTGGCAGGACGTTCCACACACCCACCACTTACCCCGATCACCTTAAATGTCCCTTATGTATCTGTCTCTACACCACCCCTGGCAGGACGTTCCACACACCCACCACTTACCCCCGATCACCCTATATGTCCCTAATGTATCTGTCTCTACACCACCCCTGGCAGGGTGTTCCACACACCCCCCACTTACCCCCGATCACCCTATATGTCCCTAATGTATCTGTCTCTACACCAACCCTGGCAGGACGTTCCACACACCCACCACTTACCCCGATCACCTTAAATGTCCCTTATGTATCTGTCTCTACACCACCCCTGGCAGGACGTTCCACACACCCACCACTTACCCCGATCACCTTAAATGTCCCTAATGTATCGGTCTCTACACCACCCCTGGCAGGACGTTCCACACACCCCCCACTTACCCCGATCACCTTAAATGTCCCTAATGTATCTGTCTCTACACCACCCCCGGCAGGACGTTCCACACACCCCCCACTTACCCCGATCACCTTAAATGTCCCTAATGTATCTGTCTCTATACCACCCCTGGCAGGACGTTCCACACACCCCCCACGTACCCCCGATCACCTTAAATGTCCCTAATGTATCTGTCTCTACACCATCCCTGGCAGGACGTTCCACACACCCCCCACTTACCCCCGATCACCTTAAATGTCCCTAATGTATCTGTCTCTACACCACCCCTGGCAGGACGTTCCACACACCCCCCACTTACCCCCGATCACTCTAAATGTCCCTAATGTATCTGTCTCTACACCACCCCTGGCAGGACGTTCCACACACCCCCCACTTACCCCCGATCACCTTAAATGTCCCTAATGTATCTGTCTCTACACCACCCCGGCAGGACGTTCCACACACCCACCACTTACCCCCGATCTCCTAAAATGTCCTTAATGTATCTGTCTCTACACCACCCCTGGCAGGACGTTCCACACACCCCCCACTTATCACCGATCACCTTAAATGTCCCTAATGTATCTGTCTCCACACCACCCCTGGCAGGACGTTCCACACACCCACCACTTACCTCCGATCAGAGATTGTCTGTCTGGCGTCAGAGCTCACGTAACCAGGACTTGTGATCTGCACTGGCTGCTCGTACGACACTCACTCACTAAGCCTATTTTCACAAAATATGCTCTAATCCAGACAGCATCCTGGTGAATCTCCTCTGCACCCTCTCTAATCCAGACAGCATCCTGGTAAATCTCCTCTGCATCCTCTCTAATCCAGGCAGCATCCTGGTGAATCTCCTCTGCACATTCTCTAATCCAGACGGCATCCTGGTGAATCTCCTCTGCACCCTCTGTAATCCAGACAGCATCCTGGTAAATCTCCTCTGCACCCTCTGTAATCCAGAAAGCATCCTGGTGAATCTCCTCTGCACCCTCTGTAATCCAGGCAGCATCCTGGTGAATCTCCTCTGCACCCTCTCTAATCCAGGCAGCATCCTGGTGAATCTCCTCTGCACCCTCTCTAATCCAGACAGCATCCTGGTGAATCTCCTCTGCACCCTCTCTAATCCAGACAGCATCCTGGTGAATCTCCTCTGCACCCTCTCTAATCCAGACAGCATCCTGGTGAATCTCCTCTGCACCCTCTCTAATCCAGACAGCATCCTGGTGAATCTCCTCTGCACCCTCTCTAATCCAGACAGCATCCTGGTGAATCTCCTCTGCACCCTCTCTAATCCAGACAGCATCCTGGTGAATCTCCTCTGCACCCTCTCTAATCCAGGCAGCATCCTGGTGAATCTCCTCTGCACCCTCTCTAATCCAGACAGCATCCTGGTGAATCTCCTCTGCACCCTCTCTAATCCAGACAGCATCCTGGTGAATCTCCTCTGCACCCTCTCTAATCCAAACAGCATCCTGGTAAATCTCCTCTGCATCCTCTCTTATCCAGACAGCATCCTGGTGAATCTCCTCTGCATCCTCTCTTATCCAGACAGCATCCGGGTGAATCTCCTCTGCACCCTCTCTAATCCAGACAGCATCCTGGCAAATCCACTCTGCACCCTCTCTGATCCAGGCAGCATCCTGGTAAATCTCCTCTGCACCCTCTCTAATCCAGACAGCATCCTGATGAATCCACTCTGCACCCTCTCTAATCCAGACAGCATCCTGGTGAATCTCCTCTGCACCCTGTCTAATCCAGACAGCATCCTGTTGAATCTCCTCTGAACCCTCTCTAATCCAGGCAGCATCCTGGTGAATCTCCTCTGCAACCTCTCTAATCCAGGCAGCATCCTGGTAAATCTCCTCTGCACCCTCTCTAATCCAGATAGCATCCTGGAGAATCCGCTCTGCACCCTCTCTAATCCAGACAGCATCCTGGTGAATCCGCTCTGCACCCTCTCTAATCCAGACAGCATCCTGGAGAATCCACTCTGCACCCTCTCTAATCCAGACAGCATCCTGGTGAATCCGCTCTGCACCCTCTCTAATCCAGACAGCATCCTGGTGAATCTCCTCTGCACCCTCTCTAATCCAGACAGCATCCTGGTGAATCTCCTCTGCATCCTCTCTTATCCAGACAGCATCCTGGTGAATCAACTCTGCATCCTCTCTTATCCAGACAGCATCCGGGTGAATCTCCTCTGCACCCTCTCTAATCCAGGCAGCATCCTGGTGAATCCGCTCTGCACCCTCTCTAATCCAGACAGCATCCTGGTAAATCTCCTCTGCATCCTCTCTTATCCAGACAGCATCCTGGTGAATCTCCTCTGCACCCTCTCTAATCCAGGCAGCATCCTGGTAAATCTCCTCTGCACCCTCTCTGATCCAGGCAGCATCCTGATGAATCCACTCTGCACCCTCTCTAATCCAGACAGCATCCTGGTAAATTTCCTCTGCATCCTCTCTAATCCAGGCAGCATCCTGGTAAATCTCCTCTGCACCCTCTCTGATCCAGGCAGCATCCTGGTAAATCTCCTCTGCACCCTCTCTAATCCAGACAGCATCCTGATGAATCCACTCTGCACCCTCTCTAATCCAGACAGCATCCTGGTGAATCTCCTCAGCACCCTCTCTAATCCAGACAGCATCCTGTTGAATCTCCTCTGAACCCTCTCTGATCCAGGCAGCATCCTGGTAAATCTCCTCTGCACCCTCTCTAATCCAGACAGCATCCTGATGAATCCACTCTGCACCCTCTCTAATCCAGACAGCATCCTGCTGAATCTCCTCTGCACCCTCTCTAATCCAGGCAGCATCCTGGTGAATCCGCTCTGCACCCTCTCTAATCCAGACAGCATCCTGGTAAATCTCCTCTGCATCCTCTCTTATCCAGACAGCATCCTGGTGAATCTCCTCTGCACCCTCTCTAATCCAGGCAGCATCCTGGTAAATCTCCTCTGCACCCTCTCTGATCCAGGCAGCATCCTGATGAATCCACTCTGCACCCTCTCTAATCCAGGCAGCATCCTGGTAAATCTCCTCTGCACCCTCTCTAATCCAGACAACATCCTGGTGAATCTCCTCTGCACCCTCTCTAATCCAGATAGCATCCTGGAGAATCCGCTCTGCACCCTCTCTAATCCAGACAGCATCCTGGTGAATCCGCTCTGCACCCTCTCTAATCCAGACAGCATCCTAGTGAATCTCCTATGCACCCTCTCTAATCCATACAGCATCCTGTTGAATCTCCTCTGAACCCTCTCTAATCCAGGCAGCATCCTGGTGAATCTCCTCTGCAACCTCTCTAATCCAGGCAGCATCCTGGTAAATCTCCTCTGCACCCTCTCTAATCCAGACAACATCCTGGTGAATCTCCTCTGCACCCTCTCTAATCCAGATAGCATCCTGGTGAATCTCCTCTGCAACCTCTCTAATCCAGGCAGCATCCTGGTAAATCTCCTCTGCACCCTCTCTAATCCAGACAACATCCTGGTGAATCTCCTCTGCACCCTCTCTAATCCAGATAGCATCCTGGAGAATCCGCTCTGCACCCTCTCTAATCCAGACAGCATCCTGGTGAATCCGCTCTGCACCCTCTCTAATCCAGACAGCATCCTAGTGAATCTCCTATGCACCCTCGCTAATCCAGACAGCATCCTGGTGAATCTCCTATGCACCCTCTCTAATCCAGGCAGCATCCTGGTGAATCTCCTCTGCATCCTCTCCAATCCAGGCAGCATCCTGGTGAATCTCCTCTGCACCCTCTCTAATCCACACAGCTTCCTGGTGAATCTCCTATGCACCCTCTCTAATCCAGACAGCATCCTGCTAAATCTCCTCTGCACCCTCTCTAATCCAGACGGCATCCTGGTGAATCTCCTCTGCATCCTCTCTTATCCAGACAGCATCCTGGTAAATTTCCTCTGCACCCTCTCTAATCCAGACAGCATCCTGGTAAATCTCCTCTGCACCCTCTCTAATCCATACAGCATCCTGGTGAATCTCCTCTGCACCCTCTCTAATCCAGACAGCATCCTGGTGAATCTCCTCTGCACCCTCTCTATTCCAGACAGCATCCTGGTGAATCTCCTCTGCACCCTCTCTAATCCACACAGCATCCTGGTGAATCTCCTATGCACCCTCTCTAATCCAGACGGCATCCTGCTAAATCTCCTCTGCACCCTCTCTAATCCAGACGGCATCCTGGTGAATCTCCTCTGCATCCTCTCTTATCCAGACAGCATCCTGGTAAATTTCCTCTGCACCCTCTCTAATCCAGGCAGCATCCTGGTAAATCTCCTCTGCACCCTCTCTAATCCATACAGCATCCTGGTGAATCTCCTCTGCACCCTCTCTAATCCAGACAGCATCCTGGTGAATCTCCTCTGCACCCTCTCTAATCCAGACAGCATCCTGGTGAATCCGCTCTGCACCCTCTCTAATCCAGGCAGCATCCTGGTAAATCTCCTCTGTACCCTCTCTAATCCATACAGCATCCTGGTGAATCTCCTCTGCACCCTCTCTAATCCAGACAGCATCCTGGTGAATCTCCTCTGCACCCTCTCTAATCCAGACAGCATCCTGGTGAATCCGCTCTGCACCCTCTCTAATCCAGACAGCATCCTGGTGAATCTCCTCTGCATCCTCTCTAATCCAGACAGCATCCTGGTAAATTTCCTCTGCATCTTCTCTAATCCAGGCAGCATCCTGGTAAATCTCCTCTGCATCCTCTCTTATCCAGACAGCATCCTGGTAAATCTCCTCTGCACCCTCTCTGATCCAGGCAGCATCCTGGTAAATCTCCTCTGCACCCTCTCTAATACAGACAGCATCCTGATGAATCCACTCTGCACCCTCTCTAATCCAGACAGCATCCTGGTGAATCTCCTCAGCACCCTCTCTAATCCAGACAGCATCCTGTTGAATCTCCTCTGAACCCTCTCTGATCCAGGCAGCATCCTGGTAAATCTCCTCTGCACCCTCTCTAATCCAGACAGCATCCTGATGAATCCACTCTGCACCCTCTCTAATCCAGACAGCATCCTGCTGAATCTCCTCTGCACCCTCTCTAATCCAGACAGCATCCTGTTGAATCTCCTCTGAACCCTCTCTAATCCAGGCAGCATCCTGGTGAATCTCCTCTGCAACCTCTCTAATCCAGGCAGCATCCTGGTAAATCTCCTCTGCACCCTCTCTAATCCAGACAACATCCTGGTGAATCTCCTCTGCACCCTCTCTAATCCAGATAGCATCCTGGAGAATCCGCTCTGCACCCTCTCTAATCCAGACAGCATCCTGGTGAATCCGCTCTGCACCCTCTCTAATCCAGACAGCATCCTAGTGAATCTCCTATGCACCCTCTCTAATCCATACAGCATCCTGTTGAATCTCCTCTGAACCCTCTCTAATCCAGGCAGCATCCTGGTGAATCTCCTCTGCAACCTCTCTAATCCAGGCAGCATCCTGGTAAATCTCCTCTGCACCCTCTCTAATCCAGACAACATCCTGGTGAATCTCCTCTGCACCCTCTCTAATCCAGATAGCATCCTGGTGAATCTCCTCTGCAACCTCTCTAATCCAGGCAGCATCCTGGTAAATCTCCTCTGCACCCTCTCTAATCCAGACAACATCCTGGTGAATCTCCTCTGCACCCTCTCTAATCCAGATAGCATCCTGGAGAATCCGCTCTGCACCCTCTCTAATCCAGACAGCATCCTGGTGAATCCGCTCTGCACCCTCTCTAATCCAGACAGCATCCTAGTGAATCTCCTATGCACCCTCTCTAATCCAGACAGCATCCTGGTGAATCTCCTCTGCATCCTCTCCAATCCAGGCAGCATCCTGGTGAATCTCCTCTGCACCCTCTCTAATCCACACAGCTTCCTGGTGAATCTCCTATGCACCCTCTCTAATCCAGACGGCATCCTGCTAAATCTCCTCTGCACCCTCTCTAATCCAGACGGCATCCTGGTGAATCTCCTCTGCATCCTCTCTTATCCAGACAGCATCCTGGTAAATTTCCTCTGCACCCTCTCTAATCCAGGCAGCATCCTGGTAAATCTCCTCTGCACCCTCTCTAATCCATACAGCATCCTGGTGAATCTCCTCTGCACCCTCTCTAATCCAGACAGCATCCTGGTGAATCTCCTCTGCACCCTCTCTAATCCAGACAGCATCCTGGTGAATCTGCTCTGCACCCTCTCTAATCCAGGCAGCATCCTGGTAAATCTCCTCTGTACCCTCTCTAATCCATACAGCATCCTGGTGAATCTCCTCTGCACCCTCTCTAATCCAGACAGCATCCTGGTGAATCCGCTCTGCACCCTCTCTAATCCAGACAGCATCCTAGTGAATCTCCTATGCACCCTCTCTAATCCAGACAGCATCCTGGTGAATCTCCTATGCACCCTCTCTAATCCAGGCAGCATCCTGGTGAATCTCCTCTGCATCCTCTCCAATCCAGGCAGCATCCTGGTGAATCTCCTCTGCACCCTCTCTAATCCACACAGCATCCTGGTGAATCTCCTATGCACCCTCTCTAATCCAGACGGCATCCTGCTAAATCTCCTCTGCACCCTCTCTAATCCAGACGGCATCCTGGTGAATCTCCTCTGCATCCTCTCTTATCCAGACAGCATCCTGGTAAATTTCCTCTGCACCCTCTCTAATCCAGGCAGCATCCTGGTAAATCTCCTCTGCACCCTCTCTAATCCATACAGCATCCTGGTGAATCTCCTCTGCACCCTCTCTAATCCAGACAGCATCCTGGTGAATCTCCTCTGCACCCTCTCTAATCCAGACAGCATCCTGGTGAATCCGCTCTGCACCCTCTCTAATCCAGGCAGCATCCTGGTAAATCTCCTCTGTACCCTCTCTAATCCATACAGCATCCTGGTGAATCTCCTCTGCACCCTCTCTAATCCAGACAGCATCCTGGTGAATCTCCTCTGCACCCTCTCTAATCCAGACAGCATCCTGGTGAATCCGCTCTGCACCCTCTCTAATCCAGACAGCATCCTGGTGAATCTCCTCTGCATCCTCTCTAATCCAGACAGCATCCTGGTAAATTTCCTCTGCATCTTCTCTAATCCAGGCAGCATCCTGGTAAATCTCCTCTGCATCCTCTCTTATCCAGACAGCATCCTGGTAAATTTCCTCTGCATCCTCTCTAATCCAGGCAGCATCCTGGTAAATCTCCTCTGCACCCTCTCTAATCCAGACAGCATCCTGGTGAAACTCCTCTGAACCCTCTCTAATCCAGGCAGCATCCTGGTGAATCTCCTCTGCAACCTCTCTAATCCAGGCAGCATCCTGGTAAATCTCCTCTGCACCCTCTCTAATCCAGGCAGCATCCTGGTGAATCTCCTCTGCACCCTCTCTAATCCACACAGCATCCTGGTGAATCTCCTATGCACCCTCTCTAATCCAGACAGCATCCTGGTAAATCTCCTCTGCATCCTCTCTAATCCAGGCAGCATCCTGGTGAATCTCCTCTGCACATTCTCTAATCCAGACGGCATCCTGGTGAATCTCCTCTGCACCCTCTGTAATCCAGACAGCATCCTGGTAAATCTCCTCTGCACCCTCTGTAATCCAGAAAGCATCCTGGTGAATCTCCTCTGCACCCTCTGTAATCCAGGCAGCATCCTGGTGAATCTCCTCTGCACCCTCTCTAATCCAGGCAGCATCCTGGTGAATCTCCTCTGCACCCTCTCTAATCCAGACAGCATCCTGGTGAATCTCCTCTGCACCCTCTCTAATCCAGACAGCATCCTGGTGAATCTCCTCTGCACCCTCTCTAATCCAGACAGCATCCTGGTGAATCTCCTCTGCACCCTCTCTAATCCAGACAGCATCCTGGTGAATCTCCTCTGCACCCTCTCTAATCCAGACAGCATCCTGGTGAATCTCCTCTGCACCCTCTCTAATCCAGACAGCATCCTGGTGAATCTCCTCTGCACCCTCTCTAATCCAGGCAGCATCCTGGTGAATCTCCTCTGCACCCTCTCTAATCCAGACAGCATCCTGGTGAATCTCCTCTGCACCCTCTCTAATCCAGACAGCATCCTGGTGAATCTCCTCTGCACCCTCTCTAATCCAAACAGCATCCTGGTAAATCTCCTCTGCATCCTCTCTTATCCAGACAGCATCCTGGTGAATCTCCTCTGCATCCTCTCTTATCCAGACAGCATCCGGGTGAATCTCCTCTGCACCCTCTCTAATCCAGACAGCATCCTGGTAAATCCACTCTGCACCCTCTCTGATCCAGGCAGCATCCTGGTAAATCTCCTCTGCACCCTCTCTAATCCAGACAGCATCCTGATGAATCCACTCTGCACCCTCTCTAATCCAGACAGCATCCTGGTGAATCTCCTCTGCACCCTGTCTAATCCAGACAGCATCCTGTTGAATCTCCTCTGAACCCTCTCTAATCCAGGCAGCATCCTGGTGAATCTCCTCTGCAACCTCTCTAATCCAGGCAGCATCCTGGTAAATCTCCTCTGCACCCTCTCTAATCCAGATAGCATCCTGGAGAATCCGCTCTGCACCCTCTCTAATCCAGACAGCATCCTGGTGAATCCGCTCTGCACCCTCTCTAATCCAGACAGCATCCTGGAGAATCCACTCTGCACCCTCTCTAATCCAGACAGCATCCTGGTGAATCCGCTCTGCACCCTCTCTAATCCAGACAGCATCCTGGTGAATCTCCTCTGCACCCTCTCTAATCCAGACAGCATCCTGGTGAATCTCCTCTGCATCCTCTCTTATCCAGACAGCATCCTGGTGAATCAACTCTGCATCCTCTCTTATCCAGACAGCATCCGGGTGAATCTCCTCTGCACCCTCTCTAATCCAGGCAGCATCCTGGTGAATCCGCTCTGCACCCTCTCTAATCCAGACAGCATCCTGGTAAATCTCCTCTGCATCCTCTCTTATCCAGACAGCATCCTGGTGAATCTCCTCTGCACCCTCTCTAATCCAGGCAGCATCCTGGTAAATCTCCTCTGCACCCTCTCTGATCCAGGCAGCATCCTGGTAAATCTCCTCTGTACCCTCTCTAATCCATACAGCATCCTGGTGAATCTCCTCTGCACCCTCTCTAATCCAGACAGCATCCTGGTGAATCTCCTCTGCACCCTCTCTAATCCAGACAGCATCCTGGTGAATCCGCTCTGCACCCTCTCTAATCCAGACAGCATCCTGGTGAATCTCCTCTGCATCCTCTCTAATCCAGACAGCATCCTGGTAAATTTCCTCTGCATCTTCTCTAATCCAGGCAGCATCCTGGTAAATCTCCTCTGCATCCTCTCTTATCCAGACAGCATCCTGGTAAATTTCCTCTGCATCCTCTCTAATCCAGGCAGCATCCTGGTAAATCTCCTCTGCACCCTCTCTAATCCAGACAGCATCCTGGTGAATCTCCTCTGAACCCTCTCTAATCCAGGCAGCATCCTGGTGAATCTCCTCTGCAACCTCTCTAATCCAGGCAGCATCCTGGTAAATCTCCTCTGCACCCTCTCTAATCCAGGAAGCATCGTGGTGAATCTCCTCTGCACCCTCTCTAATCCAGACAGCATCCTGGTAAATCTCCTCTGCATCCTCTCTTTTCCAGACAGCATCCTGGTAAATTTCCTCTGCACCCTCTCTAATCCAGGCAGCATCCTGTTGAATCTCCTCTGCACCCTCTCTTATCCAGGCAGCATCCTGGTGAATCTCCTCTGCACCCTCTCTAATCCAGGCAGCATCCTGGTGAATCTCCTCTGCACCCTCTCTAATCCAGGCAGCATCCTGGTGAATCTCCTCTGCGCCCTCTCCGAAGACAATCATAACTGAACACAATACTCCGAGTGTAGTCAGACCTGGGTTTTACGGAGCAGTCACATCACTTTGCAACTCTTGAACTCGATGATGAGACCCACACACCTACATTTACTTTCACCCAAATCATCCTTCATCACCTATAACTGGTTCATTGATCAATACAGAACGTCTCTCTGGTGCTTCCCGCTCCCTCCCCTCTCCCTTCCCCTTTTCCCAACCATGATTCCCCTCTCCCTGCCCCCTTCCCACTCTCAGTCCACAATAGAGACCCAGATCAGAATCAGGTTTATCATCACTCACATACGTCATGAAAGTTGTTTTATCTCCTATGTTCCTTTTCCTATGCTCCACCCCTCTCCCTGCCAGCTCCGCAGCCTCACCCTCTCCCTATTCCCCTCCTGTGTCCCCGACCCACCCCCATCTTCCCTCTATCCCTGTCCCACCTCCTGTGTCCCCTTTCTGACCCCTCTCCCCTCCTGTGCCTCCCTAATCCCCCACCCGTGTCCCCTTCTCTCCCCTTCCTATGCCCCCTCCCTGTTCCCTCTCCTGTATCCCCTTTCCCTCTCCTCTCTTGTGTCCCCCTCCCCCTCCTGTGACAACCTCCCTCCCTCTTCCCAGGATCCTTTCCTTCCCCCACCTCATTCCCCTTTCCCCCACCCATTCCCCTATGTCCCCTTCCCTCCCCGTCACATTCCCCCCTTGACTCTTTCCATCCCCTCCCTTCCCCGTTACCCCCATGGCCTCTCCTCCCCATTCCATGACCCCTTTCCTCCTAACCCTGCTCCCCTCTCTTGTGACCCATTCCTTCTCCCTCACCTACGACCAATTCCAGCCTCCCCGATCCCCCCTACAGCTGGCACCTTCCCTCCTCCCTACACCCCCTCCCTGCTCCCCTCATCTATGACCTCTCCCCAGGTCCCCCCACCATTGATCCCTTTCCCCTCCCTCTGTTCCCCTCACTATTAACTCCTTTCTACTTCCCCTCTGCTCCCTTCACCCATGACCCCTACCCCCCTCCCTGTTCCCCTTCACCCATGACCCCTACCCCCCTCCCTGTTCCCCTTCACCCATGACCCCTACCCCCCTCCCTGTTCCCCTTCACCCATGACCCCTACCCCCCTACCTGTTCCCCTTCACCCATGACCCCTACCCCCTCCCTGTTCCCCTTCACCCATGACCCCTATCCCCCTCCCTGTTCCCCTTCACCTATGACCTCCCCCCAAGTCCCCTCACCAATGACCCTACCCCCTCCCTGTTCCCCTCACCCATGACCCCTATCCCCCTCCCTGTTCCCCTCACCAATGACCCCTATCCCCCTCCCTGTTCCCCTCACCAATGACCCTACCCCCTCCCTGTTCCCCTTCACCCATGACCCTATCCCCCTCCCTGTTCCCCTCACCAATGACCCCTATCCCCTTCCCTGTTCCCCTCACCAATGACCCTACCCCCTCCCCTACCCCCCTCTCTGCCCCCTCCCGGAGGACACTCACGCTGCCGGTAGGCGCCGTGCTGAGCCATGATGCCCCCCGGTCGACCTGCGAGCGCTCCGTCCGCGACCGCTCAACCAACCCTGACCCCGCGGCCAAAGCTCCCGCCCCTCCCTCCCTCCCTTTATAAGGGAACCCGACACGCCGTCTCTCTATTGGTCGCCACCCACGTCCGTCCGCGACCGCTCAACCAACCCTGACCCCGCGGCCAAAGCTCCCGCCCCTCCCTCCCTCCCTCCCTTTATAAGGGAACCCGGCACGCCGTCTCTCTATTGGTCGCCACCCACGTCCGTCCGCGACCGCTCAACCAACCCTGACCCCGCGGCCAAAGCTCCCGCCCCTCCCTCCCTCCCTTTATAAGGGAACCCGACACGCCGTCTCTCTATTGGTCGCCACCCACGTCCGTCCGCGACCGCTCAACCAACCCTGACCCCGCGGCCAAAGCTCCCGCCCCTCCCTCCCTCCCTTTATAAGGGAACCCGGCACGCCGTCTCTCTATTGGTCGCCACCCACGTCCGTCCGCGACCGCTCAACCAACCCTGACCCCGCGGCCAAAGCTCCCGCCCCTCCCTCCCTCCCTTTATAAGGGAACCCGGCACGCCGTCTCTCTATTGGTCGCCATCCACGTCCGTCCGCGACCGCTCAACCAACCCTGACCCTGCGGCGTAAGCTCCCGCCCCCCTCCCTCCATCCCTTTATCAGGGAACCCGGCACGCCGCTTCTCTATTGGTCACCACCCACGTCCGTCTGCGCCACGGCCCCGCCCCCTCCCCCCGCCGTCAAGTTTGAGTGACGCGGGCGGCGCAGGCGCAGTGCGCTCCGGCGGCCGAGTTGCCACGAAGTCAGATCCACGGGGCAGGTGGGGTGGCCCCGGCGGCGGCGGGGGTGGGGCAGGGGGCAGGGGGCAGGGGGCAGCCCAGGGTCGGGGCCCAGGGGCCCAGGGTCGTCCCCGCCAGACACAAACAAACGCCCAAAGAGAGCTGCTTTCTTCTGACGCACTTAAAGGCGTTCGCTCTTAAAGGGGATGTCACTGATGGTTTTGGCCGTTAAAAATACGAATGGGACATTGGCGGGGCCGCCTGGGAACAGGGCGAGCAGACTGGGGCATCATTAACCTACCAACCCATCGCCATTCTGCTGATCTTTGACCCTGGGTGCTCCCGGCTACCTTCTCTGCAGAAAGTGGTTTGTTGTGGGCGGTGTGGCGGCCCCCAGCCGTAATCACACACACACAATGCTGGAGGGACTCAGCAGGCCAGGCAGCATCTGTGGGAAAGGGTCGACATTTTGGGCTGAGAACCACAACAGCAGGACGGGAGATAAACGATGAGGGGGGTCAGAGGGAGAAGGTGGCAGGTGAACCGGCAGAGCGGGGAAGGGTGACGGGAAGAGCTGAGGAGTTGATAGGTGAAAGAGATGAAGGAATGGAGAGGGAGGAACCTGTAGGAGAGAATGGAAGCGAGGGGAGGGGAGGAGCACCAGAGCAAGGTGAGAGAGGGGAGCAGGAACAGGGTACGCTGAAGGAGAGGGGACAGTTACCCGCAGTTGGAGAAGTCGATGTTCATGTCACCAGATTGGAAGCTCCCCCAAATGGAATATAAGCTGTTGCTCCTCCAATTTGAGTGTCGCATCATGGCGGCAGTTGAGACGGGTTTATCGCTACTCTCCAGAGATTGTCTGCCTGGCGCCGGTGGTCACGTAACCAGGACTTGTGATCTGCACCGGCTGCTCCCACGGCTTCACCTCACCCTGATCAGGTGGGGAGGGGGTGAGTGAGCAGGTGCTTCAACTTGCCCGAGGGTGACCTGCAGGCTAGCGGAGGGAAGGAGCGTCTTACACCTCCTTTGGTAGGGACGTATCTCCACCATGGCACACATACTAACCCTGACGTCTTTGAAATGTGGCCAGTCATAAAGTGTGGGAGCCACTCCGTCCGGAATTTCAATCACTTTAATTCCACTCCCATTTTGACATGTCAGTCCACGGCCTCTTGTACCAAATTGCAGTCATCTTCATGGTGGGGCAGCAAGTCCATGTATTCTGTCTGGGTACCCTCCAACCTGATGGCATGAATATCGATTTTCTCTTCTGGTAAAAAAACATTCCTTCTCCCTCCCCTCTTCTATTCTGCTATCTCACCTCTCCACACCTGCCTTTCACCTCTCTCCTTCCCTTTCTCCCATTGTCCACTCTCCTTTCCTATCAGAATCCTTGCTCTCCAGCCCTTTACCTTTCCCTTTTCCACCTGGCTTCACCTCTCACCTTCCAGCTACCCTCCTTCCCCGCCCACCCCACCTTTTTATTCTGGCATCTTTCCCCTTTCCTTTTCAGTCCTGAGGAAGGGTCTCAGCCCGAAACATTGGCTACTTGTTCATTACTGTAGATCAGGGGCTCCAAACCTGCTTAATAGTATTGTCCCGCGGCAGGATAAAGTTTGGGAACCCTGCTACAGACGCTGCCTGGCCTGCTGCGTTGATTTATTGAGATACAGCCCTTTGCCTTGCACTGCCCAGCAGCCCCGATTTAACCACAGCCTAATTACAAGAAAATCTGCATTCGCCAATTAATCTAAGACTTTGGACCATGGGGGGGAAACCAGAGCACCCGGAGGAAACCCATGCCAACACAGGGAGAACTCCTTACCGGGTATCTGGTACTGCAAAAGTGCAGTGCTGATGTCCACCCTACCGTGGCTGCCCACCTGTTTTACACTGGAAAAGCTTTGTTTTGTGCGCCATCCGGACAGATCATTCCAATGGTATTGCAGGGCATGGACAGAGCAATGGCTGGTTCAGCAAAGAGTGGGGGTACAAGGAGCCTTTTCGGATTGGCCGTCAGTGGCTAGTGGCATTCGACGGGGGCTGTGTTGGGACCGCTTCTTTTTACATTGTATGTCAATCATTTGGATGTTGTAATTGATGGAGTTGTGGCCATCTTTACAGACCATACGATGACAGGTAGAGGGGCAGGTGGTTTTGAGGGAGCAGGGAGACTGCAGAAGGACAGATGAGGTGAACAGGCAGATGGAACACAGTGTCGGGAAGTGTGCGGTTGTGCTCCGTGGTAAAAGGAATGAAAGTGTAGACTATTTTCCAGACGGAGAGAGAATATAAAAATCCGAGGTGCAAAGGGCCTTGGGAGTCCTTGTGCAGGATTCCCGAAAGGTTAATTGCAGGTTGAGTTGGTGGTGAGGAAGGCAAATGCATTAATTTCGAGAGGATGAGAACATAAAATCAAGAATGTAGTTTTCATTCTTTATAAGGCATCGGTGAAGCCTCACGAGGAGTATTGTGAACTGTTCTGGGCCCCTTATCTTGGAAAGGATTGCCGAAACTGGGGAGGGATCAAAGGGGGTTCACGAAAATGACTCCAGGATTGAATGGCTTGTGGGTGGCCCTGGAATTCAGAAGCATGAGGGGTGACCTAATTGAAACCTATCAAATGGTGAAAGGATGCAGATAGAGTGGATGTGGAGAGGATGTTTCCTATCGTGGGGGAGTCTAGGACCAGAGGATGCAGATAGAGTGGATGTGGAGAGGATGTTTCCTATAGTGGGGGAGTCTAGGACCAGAGGACACAGATAGAGTGGATGTGGAGAGGATGTTTCCTATAGTGGGGGAGTCTAGGACCAGAGGACACAGATAGAGTGGATGTGGAGAGGATGTTTCCTATAGTGGGGGAGTCTACGACCAGTGGATACAGATAGAGTGGATGTGGAGAGGATGTTTCCTATAGTGGGGGAGCCTAGGACCAGAGGACACAGATAGAGTGGATGTGTAGAGGATGTTTCCTATAGTGGGGGAGTCTAGGACCAGAGGACACAGATTGAGTGGATGTGGAGAGGATGTTTCCTATAGTGGGTGAGTCTAGGACCAGAGGACACAGATAGAGTGGATGTGGAGAGGATGTTTCCTATAGTGGGGGAGTCTACGACCAGTGGATACAGATAGAGTGGATGTGGAGAGGATGTTTCCTATAGTGGGGGAGCCTAGGACCAGAGGACACAGATAGAGTGGATGTGGAGAGGATGTTTTCTATAGTGGGGGAGTCTAGGACCAGAGGACACAGATAGAGTGGATCTGGAGAGGATGTTTCCTATAGTGGGGGAGTCTAGGACCAGAGGACACAGATAGAGTGGATGTGGAGAGGGTGTTTCCTATAGTGGGGGAGTCTAGGACCAGAGGACACAGATAGAGTGGATGTGGAGAGGATGTTTCCTATAGTGGGGGAGTCTAGGACCAGAGGACACAGATAGAGTGGATGTGGAGAGGATGTTTCCTATAGTGGGGGAGTCTAGGACCAGAGGACACAGTCTCAGTATAGACAAACGTCTGTTAAGAACGGCGATGAGGAGGAGTTTCTTCGCCATTGAGTGGTGAATCTGTGGACTTTATTGCCACAGGCCAAGTCTTTATCTAGATTTGAGATAGAGGTTGATAGATCATGGACTGGTCAGGGCATGGAGGGATACGGGGAGAAGACGGGAGACTGGGGCTGAGAGGGAAAATGGATCAGCCATGGTGTAATGACAGAGGAGACTCGGTGGGCCGAATGGCTGAATTCTGCTCCTATATCTTACAGTCTTAGAAGACAAGTACATCAAGGCAGCAGAAAGAGAAAGTAGACAGGAGAATAGAGGATAGTGTGAGTGTGAAAGAACGTGATGGCAGCTCTACTTTCTGAGGAGTCACATCAATAGTCATGATCTTCTGCAGTTGCTCGGTTGAGAAGATCCCAGTACATTGCGTCCCGGTGAGGTTTGGAAATTGCTCTGCCACGGAAATGTGGACTACAGTGGGTAGTGAAAACTGCCCGATGCATCTCCAGCTTACCAGCCGACAACACAGAAAAGTAGGGTGGCAGAGTGGAGATGCCTCTCTATCAAAGGAGGTGTGAGGGGCTCCTTCCCCCCGCCGGCCTGCGGGTCACCCTCGGGCAAGGTGTAGCTCCTGCTTAGCCCCCGATCAGGGTGAGGTGAAGCCGTGGGAGCAGGTGGTGGACGGTCGTACGAGCAGCCGGTGCAGATCACAAGTCCTGGTTATGTGACCACTGACGCCAGGCAGACAATCTCTGACCAGTATCGATAATGGCTGGGGTCACCCGTCTTGTAAAGACGCGGCCCAGAAGGAGGCGATGACAAACCACTCGTGTAGAAAGACTTGCCCAGAGCAAAAACGCTCATGGAACCACCATGACTGCCCACGTCCTAACGACGCGGCGGCTGATGATGGGAAAAAGGCCAGCAAAGTCCGAAAGGATCTCACCCACCCTGCTGACAGACTGTTTGGCCCGTTCTCATCAGGAGCCCCAAAAGCAGTCCCTTTTCCCCGAACTGTCAGGCCGATCAACACCTCCACCCCAACCACCACGTCATCCACTCCTCTTCACAGTCCCTCAGTGCACTTCAATCTGCACCCCCCCCCCCCCCATGCACTGACACCATCACTGTCCCTGTTGCCAAGAGTCACTCTGTCTGTTTCTCATTTCTTTATGCACGGATACACCTGCACCCAGAGTCACTCTGTGTATGTAAGCCAACTGTGTGGACGTGTGGCCAAACTCATTAGGTACCTGTACACTCAATATGTCTACCAAGGTTCTCAGTCATCCAGGTCATTGTATATCGAGCAGTCGTAAATCAAGGGAACTCCACTGGCTGTGCTGTCTAGGATTCATCTGTTCCCATCCACGCTGGTAGCTTTCCTGTGGGCCGTTGAGTTGTGGAGGTACTGGGAGGGTCATTAGTCTTTTATATGCATTGTGAACTGCTGTGGAGACGCCGGGGTAGAGGTGTTGGGACTGAATTGTGAGTAGCTGATAGTGTCGTACCCCACCCACATTGTAAGGGTCGTACCCCATCTCCCCCCTCTGTTCAGGGATGGGTTTTCCAGTTTGACAAAGACGGCTTCTTTGGCCCCTCTTTCAAACCACCGATCCAAAATGTGTTATCATCCAAGGTGAATATCTGCAGCTGAGCCCTGACCTGAGCTGTTAGCCCTCCTATGTTGGGCCATCCGTTTGTGAAGTGATGTTTCACCCCGCCAGTTCCCTTTGCATTGGATAGCTTTTACAATATTGCTGTTGTTTGTGACTGGGTGTACGATCCTTGGATTGGACGAGTTTCTGTCTGAGTGTGTTTGTGGGCTTGAAAAACTCTGGGGTTTGGTGTTTGTTGAAACTCCAGCTACATATGGGATAACTGTGTCTCCCCATCTGCCTTGCTCCTGGGCTACTGGGCTGACGTCCCTGCTAGCTTTTGTTGCCGTCATGACGAAGGCCCAGTCAGGGTAGCCGCAAGCTTTCAAGGAAGGCTTCTCTCAAATACTTGTCTTCGGCTGTAATGTTGGTGGCTCAGTCTCGGTGTGGAGAAGTGGTGTTCTGACATTGGCCATCTTACGTTCTAATGGGTAATGAGAGTCAAACTGTGGATACTGATCAGCGTGGGCTGGCCTCCTGTAAGCTTTAATACCCAGATGTCTTTTCTCCGACGAGTGCTATTGTTCTTGACGTCTTCTCGTGTAAATTTGATGTACTGTCCACTGAGCTGATGTGTCGTGTGAAGGTTTACACCTCATGGATTTTGATCTTGGCCCAGTTGTCATCCACGTACCTGAACCAACGAGTGGGTGATGTTCCATGGAAGGTGTTCAAGGCTGTCCTTTCCACTTCCTCCATTGGCTACAACAGGAGTCACCAGTGAACCCAGGGCGCTGCTTGTTAGACCTGAGGTGGAGCAGAGTTCATAGCTGATCCCAGATGAGAGTACTCTAGGGTACGATCCTGACACAGCCGTTCTGTAACTGTCTTGATAGCTTCTGAAGTGGGCACGATGTGAATAAAGTGCCCTAGATAGGACACAAGGATCCCACACCCACCCATAAACAGAGCAGTATTACTGCTTCGGTAGTACAGTCAGTGGCCACTGCACGTGATTGCTAATGCAAATGTCTGATCAGCCAATCGCGTGGCAGCAGCTCCCTGCGTAAGAGCACGCAGACACGGTCAGGAAGTTTAGCTGTTGTTCCGACCGAACATTAGAATGGGATCTGAGTGACTCTGATGGTGGAGTGATTGTTGGTGCCAGACGGGGTGGTTTGAGTATCCCAGAAACTGCTGATCTCCTGGGATTTTCTCACACAACCGTCTCTAGAGTTTACAGAGAATGGTGTGAAAAACAGAAACCATCCAGTGAGGGGCAGTTCTGTGGGTGAAAACACCTCGTTAATGAGAGAGGTCAGGGGAGAATGGCCAGACTAGTTCACGCTGACAGAGACTCAGATACCCACAGGTTACAACAGCGGCATACGGAGGAGCAACTCTGTATGCACACATCGAGTGTTAAAGGGGATGGGCTACAGCAGCAGAAGACCAGGAATATACACTCAGTGGCCACTTAATTGGGTATCTGAGGTGCTAATGAAGTGGCCATTGAGTGCACATTTTTTAAAATATTTTCCCTTGTGTACTAAATAAGTAATCTCCAATCTTGAGCGAGGTAGATTAGGAAATCAGGAGTTGACCTTTATCAAACTTGGAAGTATGTTCGAAAGTCTCCTGGCAGCAGGGTAGAAGCTGCCCGTCAGCCTGGTGGTATCTGTTCTCAAGTTGTTGAAACGCTGAAACTGACCCCACAGCCACCAATTGTGCCAGCAGCTCGTTCCACACTCTCACTACCCTCCGAGTGAAGAAGTCCCCTCTCGCGTTCCCCTTCGCCTTTCACCCTTAACCCGTGACCTCCGGTTGCAGTCCCAGCTGAGCTCAGTGGGAAAAGCCTGCTGACATTTACCCTGTCTCTACCCCCTCATCATTTCGTGCACCTTCATCTGATCGGGGTGGTGGGGAGGAGCTACATCTGGGCCATCGATAACGGCTGGGATCGCCTGTCTTGTAAAGACGCGGCCCAGAAGACAGCAATGGCGAACCACTTCTGTAGAAAGATCATGGTCCTGAGACTACGATTGCCAATGTCATACATTGTGAATGAACTAGCTAATCTCCCCTCAGGCGATAAAGGCCTGATCTGTTCACCCTTCCCTATAACTCCTAGCACCGTTTCCCAAGGCAGTGGAGTCTAGAGAGGAGGCTGGAGTCCAATAATCCAGAATTTTACTGGTGCCCACAGTTCCCTCCGAGCCAGATGGCCGCATGCCCGAGGAGTAACTGAGATGCTCCTGCACACATAGTCTGTGTTGCTGTTTCGCTGCAATTTTCTTTTATATAATTGTGAAATGCCCCGTAATTAATGACGTGTAAATGGATATGATCCATAAATTTTCTAAATAATGATTGTACCACAACCTTTGAAGCAGTTTAGAGCTCCAATGTACTTACGTTGTCAGTGTGTCAAGTTGCAACCTCATTACAAATTGTAACACTGAACACAGAATGGGAGTCGGTAGCTTGTTACCTGCTGAATGCCAGCGTGGCGGAGTAAAAACCGTCCCCAGTGACCCTGTCCGCTGTGCCTGTCAGTTTCGCTGCCTGAGGTCGTTTACTGGTGATCTGAGTTGTGGTCGGCGCTCGTTTGATGTGAACATTAACAGAAAAACATTTAAAGTTCCACACAGTTTTTAGGCTGTGTAAAAACTTCCTGCCCAGACCAATGGTTGGTCTCCACAGCAGTAAAAACAATTTGAGGGACTATTAACGATAACACACACAAAATGCTGGTGGAACCCAGCGGGCCAGGCAGTATCCACATGGAGAAACACTGTCGACGTTTCAGGCCGAGACGCTTCGTCAGGACAGACAACACACACAAAATGCTGGTGGAACACAGCAGGCCAGGCAGCATCTATAGGGAGAAGTGCTGTCAACGTTTCAGGCAGAGACCCTTCATCAGGACAGACAACACACACAAAATGCTGGTGGAACACAGCAGGCCAGGCAGCATCTACAGGGAGAAGCGCTGTCGACGTTTTGGGCCAAGACCCTTCGTCAGGGACGATTACACAGGTCAGTGGATTAATTAGTCTCGTGGGCAGTACAGGCTCGTGGGCTGGTTGGACCTGTATTTCTTTAAAAATGCAGGGGTCACGGAACTAAGAAGAGAACAATTATTCTTTTTCACTCAGACGGGAGGGCTCTGTTGTTAAGTTTATTGAAGACATTAGGTTCTGGGCATTAGGGAGAGCTACAGATACAGAGGAGGTGCAACTGATCATAAGCCATGATGGAACAGGCACCAGGGATGAAATAACTTTTATCATTCCGAACTGAGCCCAGCACCGAAGTGGAATTGGAAAAAGAGACAGCTTTATTGTTCTGAAGGGAAATCACAGTGTCACAGTAGCATTGGCACGGATATACATACAAGTATTGGGAGAGAACTAAGAAAGAATAAAAGACAAGTTTCTTGGTAAAGTAATTTAAAAGAAAGCATGGCAGCACCTCTACTTCCTCAGGAGTTTATGAAGATTTGACATTACATCTAAAACTTTGACAAACTTGTATAGATGTGTAGTGATGGAAAATCCCTTAAGAAGTAGTGGATACGGCCCTATCCATCACGGGTAAAGCCCTCACCACCACAGAGCACATCGACACAAAACATTGTCACAGGAAAGCACCATCCATCATCAAGGACCCCCACCACCTAGGACACGCTCTCTTCTCACTGCTGCCAACGGGAAAGAGGTACAGGAGCCTCAGGACCCACACCACCAGGTTCAGGAACAGTTATTACCCCTCAACCATCAGGCTCCTGAACCAGTGAGGATAACCTCAACTCTGAACTGATTCCATCGGGAAGGAGGTACAGGAGCCTCAGGTCCCACACCACCAGGTTCAGGGACAATTATTACCCCTCAACCATCAGGCTCCTGAACCAGTGAGGATAACCTCAACTCTGAACTGATTCCATCGGGAAGGAGGTACAGGACCCTCAGGACCCACACCAGCAGGTTCAGGAACAGTTATTACCCCTCAACCATCAGGCTCCTGAACCAGTGAGGATAACCTCAACTCTGAACTGATTCCATCGGGAAGGAGGTACAGGAGCCTCAGGTCCCACACCACCCGGTTCAGGAACAATTATTACCCCTCAACCATCAGGCTCCTGAACCAGTGAGGATAACCTCAACTCTGAACTGATTCCATCAGGAAGGAGGTACAGGAGCCTCAGGTCCCACATCACCTGGTTCAGGAACAGTTATTAGCCCTCAACCATCAGGCTCCTGAACCAGTGAGGATAACCTCAACTCTGAACTGATTCCATCAGGAAGGAGGTACAGGAGCCTCAGGTCCACACCACCAGGTTCAGGAACAGTTATTACCCCTCAACCATCAGGCTCCTGAACCAGTGAGGATAACCTCAACTCTGAACTGATTCCATCGTGAAGGAGGTACAGGAGCCTCAGGTCCCACACCACCAGGTTCAGGAACAGTTATTACCCCTCAACCATCAGGCTCCTGAACCAGTGAGGATAACCTCAACTCTGAACTGATTCCATCGTGAAGGAGGTACAGGACCCTCAGGACCCACACCACCAGGTTCAGGAACAGGTATTACCCCTCAACCTGCCCTTGACAACGCCATGCTGATTACCCCTGATCAGATTATGTTTCTCCAAATGATCATAACTCAGTTAATCTGACCAACCATGTTTGTTCACCTCCATTGGCCTGGTCACTGAAATACTTCACTTTTCATAAAGCTGTTTACGTTGTAAATACATCCTGGTATTTCTGTATTTCTGCACATTTTCTTCCATATTTTCCTATAATCCCTTATTCTTTATAATTATTGAATGTTGTGGTTTTATTTTGGAATGCACCTCAACAAGTTTGTAATGCGTGTAAATGCATATGGCGAACAAGGATGAAACAGACCCCGATCACCCCTCCCTGGGACACTGTGGACGGACAGACCCCGATCACCCCTCCTAGGAACACTGTGGACGGACAGACCCCGATCACCCCTCCCTGGGACACTGTGGACGGACAGACCCCGATCACCCCTCCCTGGGACACTGTGGACGGACAGACCCCGATCACCCCTCCCTGGGACACAGTGGACGGACAGACCCCGATCACCTCTCCCTGGGACACTGTGGACGGACAGACCCCGATCACCTCTCCCTGGGACACTGTGGACGGACAGACCCCGATCACTCCTCCCTGGGACACTCTGGACGGACTGACCCCGATCACCCCTCCCTGGGACACTGTGGACGGACAGACCCCGATCACCCCTCCCTGGGACACTGTGGACGGACAGACCCCGATCACCCCTCCCTGGGACACTGTGGACGGACAGACCCCGATCACCCCTCCCTGGGAGACTGTGGACGGACAGACCCCGATCACCCCTCCCTGAGACACTGTGGACGGACAGACCCCGATCACCTCTCCCTGGGACACTGTGGACGGACAGACCCCGATCACCCCTCCCTGGCTCACTGTGGACGGACAGACCCCGATCACCCCTCCCTGGGACACTCTGGACGGACAGCCCCGATCACCCCTCCCTGGGACACTGTGGTCGGACAGACCCCCATCACCCCTCCCTGGGACACTGTGGACGGACAGACCCCGATCACCCCTCCCTGGGACACTGTGGACGGACAGACACCGATCACCCCTCCCTGGGACACTGTGGACGGACAGACCCCGATCACCCCTCCCTGGGACACTGTGGACGGACAGACCCCGATCAACCCTCCCTGGGACACTGTGGACGGACAGACCCCGATCACCCCTCCCTGGGACACTGTGGACGGACAGACCCCGATCACCCCTCCCTGGGACACTGTGGACGGACAGACCCCGATCACCCCTCCCTGGGACACTGTGGACGGACAGACCCCGATCACTCCTCCCTGGGACACTGTGGACAGACAGACCCCGATCTCCTCTCCCTGGGACACTGTGGACGGACAGACCCCCATCACACCTCCCTTGTTCACTCTGGACGGACAGACCCCGATCACCCCTCCCTGGGACACTGTGGTCGGACAGACCCCGATTACCCCTCCCTGGGACACTGTGGACGGACAGACCCCGATCACCCCTCCCTGGGACACTGTGGACGGGGAGACCCCGATCACCCCTCCCTGGGACACTTTGGACGGGGAGACCCCGATCACCCCTCCCTCGGACACTGTGGACGGACAGACCCCGATCACCCCTCCCTGGGACACTGTGGACGGACTGACCCCGATCACCCCTCCCTGGGACACTGTGGACGGGGAGACCCCGATCACCCCTCCCTGGGAGTCTGTGGACGGACAGACCCCGATCACCCCTCCCTGGGACACTGTGGACGGACAGACCCCGATCAACCCTCCCTGGGACACTGTGGACGGGGAGACCCCGATCACCCCTCCCTGGGACACTGTGGACGGACAGACCCCGATCACCCCTCCCTGGGACACTGTGGACGGACAGACCCCGATCACCCCTCCCTGGGAGTCTGTGGACGGACAGACCCCGATCACCCCTCCCTGGGACACTGTGGACGGACAGACCCCGATCACCCCTCCCTGGGACACTGTGGACGGACAGACCCCGATCACCCCTCCCTGGGACACTGTGGACGGACAGACCCCGATCACCCCTCCCTGGGACACTGTGGACGGACAGACTCCGATCACCCCTCCCTGGGACACTGTGGACGGACAGACCCCGATCACCCCTCCCAGGGACACTCTGGACGGACAGACCCCGATCACCCCTCCCTGGGACACTGTGGACGGACAGACCCCGATCACCCCTCCCTGGGACACTGTGGACGGACAGACCCCGATCACCCCTCCCTGGGACACTGTGGACGGACAGACCCCGATCACCCCTCCCTGGGACACAGTGGACGGACAGACCCCGATCACCTCTCCCTGGGACACTGTGGACGGACAGACCCCGATCACCTCTCCCTGGGACACTGTGGACGGACAGACCCCGATCACTCCTCCCTGGGACACTGTGGACGGACAGACCCCGATCACCCCTCCCTGGGAGACTGTGGACGGACAGACCCCGATCACCCCTCCCTGAGACACTGTGGACGGACAGACCCCGATCACCTCTCCCTGGGACACTGTGGACGGACAGACCCCGATCACCCCTCCCTGGCTCACTGTGGACGGACAGACCCCGATCACCCCTCCCTGGGACACTCTGGACGGACAGCCCCGATCACCCCTCCCTGGGACACTGTGGTCGGACAGACCCCCATCACCCCTCCCTGGGACACTGTGGACGGACAGACCCCGATCACCCCTCCCTGGGACACTGTGGACGGACAGACACCGATCACCCCTCCCTGGGACACTGTGGACGGACAGACCCCGATCACCCCTCCCTGGGACACTGTGGACGGACTGACCCCGATCACCCCTCCCTGGGACACTGTGGACGGACAGACCCCGATCACCCCTCACTGGGACACTCTGGACGGACAGACCCCGATCACCCCTCCCTGGGACACTGTGGACGGACAGACCCCGATCACGCCTCCCTGGGACACTGTGGACGGACAGACCCCGATCACCCCTCCCTGGGACACTGTGGACGGACAGACCCCGAACACCCCTCCCTGGGACACTGTGGACGGACAGACCCCGATCAACCCTCCCTGGGACACTGTGGACGGACAGACCCCGATCACCCCTCCCTGGGACACTGTGGACGGACAGACCCCGATCACCCCTCCCTGGGACACTGTGGACGGACAGACCCCGATCACCCCTCCCTGGGACACTGTGGACGGACAGACCCCGATCAC
>NW_026780203.1:45000-49308 GCF_030144855.1 Hypanus sabinus | reverse complement strand
GGCGCTGGCTATCCACTCTGTCTATTCCTCTTAATATCTTGTACACCTCTATCATGTCGATGCACCATCAATAACTCAGCCCGGTTTTGCATCCTATCAATGTCCCGCTGTAACCTCTGACAGCCCTCCACACTATCCACAACACCCTCAACCTTTGTCATCAGCAAGTTTACTAACACATCCCTCCACTTACCCATTCAGGTCATTTTTAAAAATCAGGGATCCCAGAACAGGTCCCTGAGGCACACCACTGGTCACCGACCTCCATGCAGAATATGACCGCTCTAAAACCACTCTTTTCTTTCTGTGGGTCAGTCAGTTCTGGATCCACAAAGCAATGTCCCCTTGGATCCCATGCCTCCTTATTTTCTCAATAAGCCTTGCATGGGGTACCTTATAAAATGCCTTGCTAAAATCCATATAACAATTAAAGCACTTCTAGTCCCTGCCGAACGCTTACTCTCACCTAGTCCCACCGGCCTGCACTCAGCCCATAACCCTCCATTCATTTCCTGTCCAATTTGCTTTAAATGACAATACCGAACCTGCCTCTAACACTTCTACTGGAAGCTCGTTCCACACAGCTACCACTCTCTGAGTAAAGAATTGCTTTCTTTCCGGAACAGAAATGGTTAACTATAACTCTGTTCACAGTTGGAGGGCCGCGTGGAAAGCCGCCCCGGTCGGATTTGATTTCAGCCTGAAGGCTGCACCCTGTTCTGAGGAATGCATGCGGGCTGGAACCCGCCCTGCGTGGGGGGCCGCTGCTCGCTCACAGACACACAGCTCGGGGGATCACAGGGAAACAGCCCCCGTGTCAGGTCTGCTGATGCCGAATGCGGCTGGAACCCGCCCTTGCGTGGGGGGCCGCTGCTCGCTCACAGACACACAGCTCGGGGGGTTCACAGGGAAACAGCCCCCGTGTCAGGTCTGCTGATGCCGAGTGCGGGCTGGAACCCGCCCTGCTTGGGGGGCCGCTGCTCGATCACTGACACACAGCTCGGGGGTTCACAGGGAAACAGCCCCCGTGTCAGGTCTGCTGATACCGAGTGCGGGCTGGAACCCGCCCCTGCGTGTGGGGCCGCTGCTCGATCACTGACACACAGCTCGGGGGTTCACAGGGAAACAGCCCCCGTGTCAGGTCTGCTGATGCCGAGTGCGGGCTGGAACCCGCCCTGCGTGGGGGGCCGATGCTCGGTCACAGACACACAGCTCGGGGGTTCACAGGGAAACAGTCCCCGTGTCCGGTCTGCTGATGCCGTGTGCGGGCTGGAACCCGCCCTGCGTGGGGGGCCGCTGCTCGATCACTGACACACAGCTCGGGGGTTCACAGGGAAACTGCCCCCGTGTCAGGTCTGCTGATGCCGAGTGCGGGCTGGAACCCGCCCTGCGTGTGGGGCCGCTGCTCGCTCACAGACGCACAGCTCGGGGGTTCACAGGGAAACAGCCCCCGTGTCCGGTCTGCTGATGCCGAGTGCGGGCTGGAACCCGCCCTGCGTGGGGGGCCGCTGCTCGCTCACAGACACACAGCTCGGGGGTTCACAGGGAAACAGCCCCCGTGTCAGGTCTGCTGATGCCGAGTGCGGGCTGGAACCCGCCCTGCGTGGGGGGCCGCTGCTCGATCACAGACACACAGCTCGGGGGTTCACAGGGAAACAGCCCCGTGTCAGGTCTGCTGATGCCGAGTGCGGGCTGGAACCCGCCCTGTGTGGGGGGCCGCTGCTCGATCACAGACACACAGCTCGGGGGTTCACAGGGAAACAGCCCCCGTGTCAGGTCTGGTGATGCCGAAACCCGAAGCAACACAGACAAAGCTCTGAAAGAGCTCAGTAAGCCGGGCCACCGTTATCGAAAGGCGTCCTCTCAATAGCCACTGGAAACTGGAGTTTTTAAAAAAATATATATATTCTAGGCCTAGATGCTTGATCAGCCGTGGTGTGCACCCGGAAGACAACAAGACCCGGAGAAGAATTTGGCTGTTTGTCCCGTCGAGTCTGCTCTGACATTTCATCTTGGGTGATCGACCTTCTTCTGTCAGAACCTTCTTCTGGGAACATAGAAACCCAGAACGTCTGCGGCACATTGCAGGACCTTCGGCCCACAATGTTGTACCAACCGTGTAACCTGGCCTGGAAAATGCCTGGATTGTCCCCAAAGCACAACACTCTGTTTTGTTCAAAGCTCCATGTACCCATCTATCAGCCTCTTAAAGGACCCCATTGTCCCCCGGTTTGCTGGTAATTCTCTTACCCCCGTCGCAGCCCGTGCATTTAGGCACGCACCACTCTCTGTGGGTGAACAACACCCCCCTTGTACCTACTTCCAAGCACCTTAAAACTATGCCCCTTTCGTCCGGACTATCTGAAAGGAAATATAGTGATAGATTAGAAAGTAGTGGGGGGAGGGGGAAATGCGAAATGATCGGAGAAGACCGGAGGGAGTGGGATGAAGCTGAGAGCCGGAAAGGTGATTGGCGAAAGGGATACAGAGCTGGAGAAGGGGAAGGATCATGGGACGGGAGGCCTCGGGAGAAAGAAAGGGGGAGGAGGAGCACCAGAGGAGATGGAGAACAGGCAAAGTGATGGGCAGAGAGAGAGAGAAAAAAAACAAACAACTAAATATGTCAGGAATGGGGTAAGAAGGGGAGGAGGGGCATTAACGCGTTAGAGAAGTCAATTTTCATGGCGGCTACCCACCCGGTATATAAGGTTTTGTTCCTCCAACCTGAGTTTGGATTCATCTTGACAGTAGAGGAGGCCCTGGATAGACATATCAGAATGGGAATGGGATGTGGAATTAAAATGTGTGACCACTGGGAGATCCTGCTTTCTCTGGCGGACAGAGCGTAGGTGTTCAGCGAAATGGTCTCCCAGTCTGCGTCGGGTCTCACCAATATATAAAAGACCACACCGGGAGCACCGGACGCAGTATACCACACCAGCCGACTCACAGGTGAAGTGTTGCCTCACCTGGAAGGACTGTCTGGGGCCCTGAATGGCGGCGAGGGAGGAAGTGTAAGGGCTGGTGCAGCACAGGTGGCGCTTCCACGGATAAGTGCCAGGAGGGAGACCAGTGGGAGTGGATGGGCGGGGGGATGAATGGACAAGGGAGTCGCGTAGGGAGCGATCCCTACGGATAGCAGAAAGGGGGGGGGGGGGGAAATGTGTTTGGTAGTGGGATCCCGTTGGAGGTGGCGGAGGTTACGGAGAATTATACTTTGGACCTGGAGGACAAGGGGGACCCTATCCCGAGTGGGGTGGGCGGTGGATGGGGTGAGGGCAGATGTGCGGGAAATGGGAGAGATGCGTTTGAGAAAGATCATGGTGATTTCCTTAGGGTCGGAGCGTGTTTGGTGGGGGTCCAATCGCAAACCAGAGAAAATAGGGAGATGCTGGAAACCAGACAAACACGGATAAAATGCTGCAGGAACTCAGCAGGCCAGGCAGCCTCTGTGGGGGGAGAAAAAAGTACAGTCGACGTTTCGGGCCGATCCCCTTCAGCAGGATCGGAGAGAGAAAAGGTTGAGGGGTGGACTTAAAAGGTAAAGGGGGCGGGGGTGGGCAGAGGGAACCACAAGGTGATAGAAGAAACCGAGATGGTGAGGGGGATGAGGTAAAGAGGCTGGATGCTGATTGCTGAAAGGGATCCGGGGCGGAGAAGGGCGGAGTCTGTTAGGAGAGGACAGATGGCCACGGAGGAAAGCAAAAGGGCGAGAAGCCACAGAGGGAGGCGACGGGCGGGCGAGGAGATAAGGTGAGAGCGCGGAAAGGGTGCGGGGAGGGTGAAGGAAGGGGGTGATGTTGGGGGTGGGGAGGCAGCTTTAACGGAAGTTCCACCAATCGGCGCTCATCCCATCAGTTTGGTGGCTACCCAGACGGTACACAAGGTGTCTCTTACCAAACCTTAGTCAGTTACCTATCCCAATTTTAATTTTGAACAGGTCTGGAGACCCTTTATTCATTATTCTCACGTGGTCTTCCTTTCTTCTTTCTTTCTTTCTTTCTTTCTTTCTCTTTCTTTCTTTCTTTCTTCTTTCTTTCTTTCTTTCTTTCTTTCTTTCTTTCTTTCTTTCTTTTCTTTCTTTCTTTCTTTCTTTCTTTCTTCCTTCCTTTCTTTCTTTCTTCCTTCCTTCCTTTCTTTCTTTCTTTCTTTCTTTCTTCTTTCTTTCTTTCTTTCTTTCTTTCTTTCTTTCTTTCTTTCTTTCTTCTTCTTTCTTTCTTTCTTTTCTTTCTTTCTTTCTTCTCCTTCCTTCCTTTCATTCTTCCTTTCTTTCTTTCTTTCTTTCTTTCTTTCTTCTTTCTTTCTTCT
>NW_026780203.1:0-42500 GCF_030144855.1 Hypanus sabinus | reverse complement strand
TTCTTTCTTTCTTTCTTTCTTTCTTTCTTTCTTTCTTTCTTTCTTTCTTTCTTTCTTTCTTTCTTTCTTTCTTTCTTTCTTTCTTTCTTTCTTTCTTTCTTTCTTTCTTTCTTTCTTTCTTTCTTTCTTTCTTTCTTTCTTTCTTTCTTTCTTTCTTTTTCTTTCTTTCTTTCTTTCTTCTTTCTTTCTATCCTTCTTTCTTTCTTTCTTTCTCTTTCTTTCTTTCTTTCTTCTTCCTTCCTTCTTCTTTCTTCTTCTTTCTTTCTTTCTTTCTTTCTTTCTTTCTTTCTTTCTTTCTTTCTTCTTTCTTTCTTTCTTTCTTTCTTTCTTTCTTTCTTTCTTTCTTTCTTTCTTTCTTTCTTTCTTTCTTTCTTTCTTCCTTTCCTTTCTTTCTTCCTTTCTTTCTTCCTTTTTTTCTTTCTTTCTTTTTTTCTTTCTTCTTCTTCTTTCTTTCTTTCTTTCTTTCTTTCTTTCTTTCTTTCTTTCTTTCTTTCTTTTTCTTTCTTTCTTTCTTTCTTTCTTTCTTTCTTTCTTTCTTTCTTTCTTTCTTTCTTTCTTTCTTTCTTTCTTTCTTTCTTTCTTCTTCTTTCTTTCGTATTTATTTTTCTTTATTCTCTTTTGGGAAAATCCTTATCGGTGAAGGTTCGGAGCTGACAGGAAGGATGGTTTTTTTCTCTCTCTTTTTAAATTTTTTTTATCCTCAATTGGACTGCCCAAACTTTCTTTCCCTTTCTTTTTTCTTTCTCTTTTATTTCGTTTCAGTTTAGTTAGTGGTTTTTTCCCCCCCTTTATTAAATAAAATTTCCAATCCTTTTTTATGATTGCTATAAGATTATTAAGGGATTGGACACGCTGGGGCAGGAAGCATGTTCCCGCTGATGGGTGAGTCCAGAACTAGAGGCCACAGTTTAAGAATAAGGGGTAGGCCATTTAGAACTGAGATGCGGAAAAACTTTTTCACCCAGAGAGTGGTGGATATGTGGGATGCTCTGCCCCAGAAAGCAGTGGAGGCCAAGTCTTTGGATGCATTCAAGAGAGAGTTAGATAGAGCTCTTATAGATAGCGGGGGCAAGGGATATGGGGAGAGGGCAGGAACGGGGCACTGATTGTGTATGATCAGCCATGATCACAGTGAATGACGGTGCTGGCTAGAAGGGCCGAATGGCCTGCTCCTGCACCTACTGTCTATTGCCTGTTGTCTATTATTGTCTATGAGGAGTTGTAGTTTTTTTGACCGTTGTATATATAACAGCTTAACATTTTACTTGTCTGCTATTGACATTATGTACGTTCTGCTTTTATTATTGCTGTTTATATGTCTTTTATATTATCTGTTTGCTAATCTCCTCCTCTGATTTGTATGTTCTTTATTTGAAAATCAATAAAGAGATCGAAAGATGAAATGAAACCCATCCCAAGATCGCTGGTGGTTTGGGGGCTGACAGGCCGACAGGCCGAGAGCGTGTGGTTTCGTTCGAGGTGACGGGAGGGTTAAGTTGTTAATATGCGGGCGGTGGTAAAATTAATCTTCCTCTGCTCGCCTATCTCGGGATCAGAGTTTCAGTTCCGCTTCAGCCTGCCACTGTGGAATGCCCCAGACCCGCATCGGACTGGTTCAGCTGCACCTGTTTTCCTGAAATCGGTATTTGTTCTGTCCAGGTGCATTTCACTGGCAGGTGTCGTATTCCCGCTGTTCCAGCTTCCTTGTCGCCTCGGTTTCTCATGATGCTGTTGTCAAACCAGAGGGTCAGAGAGACCAGCGGCACAGAAACGTTCAGAAAACATAGAAAACTTACAGCACAATCCAGGCCCTTCGGCCCACAGAGTTGTGCCGAACTCGTCCCTACCTTAGAAATCACTAGGCTTACCCGCAGCCCTCTATTTCTCTAAGCTTCATGTAACCCATCCAGGAGTCTCTTAAAAGCCCCTGTCGTATCCGCCACCACCACCGTCGCCGGCAGCCCATTCCACGCACTCACCACTCTCTGAGTAAAAACTTACCCCTGACATCTCTCTGTACCTACTCCCCAGGGCCATAAACCTGTGTCTTCTTGTGGCAAACCATTTCAGCCCTGGGAAAAAGCCTCTGACTATCCACACGATCAATGCCTCCATCATCTTATAACCCTCAATCAGGTCACCTCTCATCCCCCGTCGCTCCTACGAGAAAAGGCCGAGTTCACTCAACCTATTCTCACAAGGCATGCTCCCCAATCCAGGCAATATCATTGTAAATCTCCTCTGCACCCTTTCTATGGCTTCCACATCCTTCCTGTAGTGATGCGACCAGAACTGAACACAGTACTCCAAGTGGGGTCTGAACAGGGTCCTATATAGCTGCAACATTACCTCTCGGCTCCTAAACTCAATCCCACGATTGATGAAGGGCCAATACACCGTCCGCCTTCTTAACCACAGAGTCAACCTGCGCAGATAGATTTCTTTCGGCTGTTTCTAGTCCGTGTCGATCTGTTACGCTGCCGAGGACAATCGCCTCGCACCCGAATCCTGGCCCTCCGCAATGTTTCCACCATATCATGTATTCTTTTCCCATTCTGACCCACATCCAGTACTTCCTGTTGGATTCGGGAATCCACTGTGAGGGGAGACAGAGTCGCCTGGAAATGTAGCCGCTGAAATTCAGGCGCATGAGGGCAGATCTTATCGACACTTCTAAAATCAGGAAAGGGACGGATGAGATTGAGGAAGGGAATTATTTTCCACTGTTGGGTGAAACTAGAGCCACGGGACATCCCCTCATGATTCGAGGAGGTAGAGTCGGGACAGACGTGAGGAGGAAGTGCTTTTTCCCCGGGGAGCGGTGAACCTGTGCAATTCTCTGCCGGATGAAGCAGTGGAGGCTCCCTCGGTGAACATATTTAAGGCAAGGCTGAATAGACTGTTGCATCGGAGGGGATCTGAGGGTTATGGGGAGAAGGCAGGAAGGTGGAGATGTGTCCGTGGCCAGATTGGTAATGGCCTTTTTGAATACCCGAGCGGTCTCTCCGGGTCTGATGGCCGATTCCTGATCCTTATGTTCTCATGTTCCTCAGGCCGACTCGAGTCAAACGCCCTCGGAGAGAAGCTCCACGTGATGTTGCTGTCAAGCATTTCCCCTTTCCCCTTTTACCAAGACATCTAACCCTACTCTCAATCTGACTGGCGAAACCCGGTGGCATTTACACTTTCTGCCCCCTCCATGATTCCGTACTCGTTTTGTCAAAACCTCCCCTCATTCTGGTGCCCTCAGCCGGTATAACTCAAGTCATGGTGACATCCCTGTTAAGTTTCCCGCACTCTTTCTGTCTTATCCATATCCCACTTTTGCTGATGGGTCACTAGAATTGATGGATGTTGTAGCAGAAAAAGGCAAATACTCAGGGAACATTTGCACGGAGTTCTGCGCAGGGATGCTTCGTGGAGGCAGGGAAGTGATGGCAGAGGTAAGGGACCAACGTGTGTACAACATTTAGTTAAGAAGAAAAGAAAAGCGAACGAAAGATTCGAGAATTAGGTACTTTTTGAGCTCTAGAAAATCTCAAGGTTGTTTGGAAAGCCCTCAAGAATAGGAATTAGCAGAGCCAGAAGGGGCCATGAGAAAGCCTTGGTGAGCTGGATTAAGGAAAACCCGAAGGCATTCTACACGGATGTGAAGAGCAAGAGGAGGAGCCGTGTGAGAATAGGACCAATCAGGAGTGACAGTGGGAACGTGTGCATGGAGTTGGAGGAGGTAGTGGAGGTACTTAATGGCTAATTTATTTCAGTACACACCAGGGAAAAGGATCTTGGCCATTGTAGGGATGACTTACAGTGGTCTGAATCGTTTGGGCAAAATGCATTAAGAAAGAGGATGTGCTGGAGGTTTTGAAAAGCATTACATTAGATAAGTCACCAGACCTGATGGGATAGACCCCAGACATCTGTGGGAAACGCGATGAGAGATGACGGAGCCTCTTGCGATGATCTTTGCGTCATCAATAGGGACGGAAGAAGTACTGGAGGATAGGGAAGTTGCAGATGTCGTGACCTTGTTCCAGAATGGCTGTAGAGACGACCCAGGAAGTGACAGACCAGTGAGTCTGGGTTCAGTGGTGGGCAGGTTGTTGGAGAAGATTCTGAGAGGCAGGATTTATGAGCATGTGGAGAGACATAACCTGATTAGGGATAGTCGGCATAGCCTGATCAAGAGCAGGTCGTGCCTTACGAACCTGACCGCATTCATTGAGGAAGTAGATAAACAAATTGATGAGGTTAGAACGGTGGATGTAGTGTATATGGATTTCAGTACGGCATTTGACAAGGGTCCCCGTGCAAGGCTTATTCAGAAAGCAAGGAGGCATGGGATCCAAATAGACCTTGTTTGGTGGATTCAGAATCGGCGTGCACATGGAAGGGAAAGGGTGGTTGTATATGGTTTGTTTTCTGCATGGATGTCGGTGACAAGTGGTGTTCCGCAGGCATCTGCTGTGGGACTCCTCCTCTTTGTGATTTCTTAATAAATGACCTGGATGAAGAAGTAAAAGGGTGGTTTAGTAGGTTTGCAGATGACAGAGAAATTGAGGGTAGGCAGCCTGGAGGGCTGTCAGAGTTTACAGCGGGACATCGACAGGATGCGGAACCGGGCTGAGCAGCGTCAGATGGACTTCATCCCAGATAACTGTGAACTGTTTTCATTTGGTGGGTCAAATATGATGGCAGAATGCAGTATTAATGGTAAGTCTCTTGCAGTGTGGATAATCAGGGAGATCTTGGTCTGTGTCGATAGGACACTCAAAGCTGCTGCGCAGGCTGAGTGATGTTAAGAAGGTGTGTGGTGAATTGGCATTCATCAACCGTGGGATGGAGTTCAAGAGCCGTGAGGTGATGTTACATCTATACAAGACCTTGGTCAGACCCTACTTGGAGTACTGTGGTCAGTTCTGGTCACCTCGCTTGAGGAACAATTTGGATATTACAGAGAGAGTGCCGAGGAGATTACAAGGATTTTGCTAGTATTGGAGGGCGTAACTTATGAGAATGGGTTTGAGTCTACTTGACCTTTTCTCCTTGGAGGGACGGAGGATGAGAGTTCAGCTGACAGAGGTGTGCAAGATTATGAGGGGAATTGATCGTGTCGATAGCCAGAGGCTTTTTCTCAGGTCTGAAATGACGACCACGAGGGGGTAGAGCTTTGAGGTGTTTGGAAATCGGTACAGAAATTGGTGAGAGGTAGAGATTTCACACAGAGAGTGGTGGAACGCACTCCGAGCGACGGTGGTGGAGGGATACATTAGCGTCTATCAAAAGACTATTAGATAGGTACAGGGAGCTTTCAAAAATAGAGGGCTGTGTGCTTGGAAATATTCTAGGCAGTCTCTAAAGAATGTTACAAGGACAACAGGAAATGCTGTGCCGAAGAGATTTACGAGAATGTTTCCTGGGTTTCAGCACCTAAGTTACAGAGAAAGGCTGAACAAGTTTAGTTCTTTATGCTTTGGAGCGTAGAAGGTTGAGGGGGTACTTGATAGAGGTACTTAAAATTATAAGGGGGATAGATAGAGTTGACGTAGATAGGCTTTTTCCATTGAGAGTAGGGGAGATTCAAACAAGAGGACATGAGTTGAGAGTTATTCTCTCTCTTTTGTTGACTTCTTTCCTATAATTCAATGACCAGAACTGAACACAATACTTGTAAATAAAATCTGGCCTCATCAATGCCTTGTGTAATTTTTAACACGACATCCCAACTCCAAAACTCAATGCACTGATTTATAAACGCCAGCATACCAAAAGCTTTCTTCACCACCCTATCCAGATGAGATTCCACCTTCAAGGAACTATGCCCCATTATTCCTAGATCACTCAGTTCTACTGCATTCCGCAATGCTCTACCATTTACCATACAACCATATAACAATTACAGAACGAAAACAGACATTTTGCCCGTGCCGAACGCTTCCTCTCAACTAGACCCACTGACACGCACTCAGCCCATAACCCTCCATTCCTTTCCTGTCCATATACTTATCCAATTTTACTTTAATAACAATATCGAACCTGCCTCTACCACTTCAGCTGGAAGCTCATTCCACACATCTACCACTCTCTGAGTAAAGAAATTCCCCCTCCTGTTACCCTTAAACTCTTTCCCCTAAACTCTCATGTCCTCTTGTTTGAATCTCCCCTACTCTCAATGGAAAAGCCTATCCACGTCAACTCTATCTATCCCCCTCATAATTTTAAATGCCTCTATCAAGTCTCCCCTCAACCTTCTACGCTCCAAAGAATAAAGACCTAACTTGTTCAACCTTTCCCTGTGACTTAGGTGCTGGAACCCAGGTAACATTCTAGTAAATCTCTCTGTACTCTCTCTATTTTGTTGACATCTTTCCTATAATTCGGTGACCAGAGCTGTACACAATAAAATATGTCAACTAAATTCAGAAGGATGGTGGGGGAGGGGAGTTTCATCAAAACCCATCGGATGTTGTTAGGCAACAATGGAGTAGAATTGGTGAGGACGTGGGCGGACTGAGACGCACCAAGAGACACTAGTGAGCACTGTTTAAGTGTTGGAACCCGCGAGAAAAGTGTGGGGCATCGGAGACCGAACGAAGGATCGGTCAATTTTAACTCACAGTGTTTAAAGCGAGGCCGGTGGGGGCTTGTGTGTGTGTCCTACTTGCATGGGTGACGAGTCCAGCATAGAAGAACGGTCTAGCTAAAGGAGACAGTGGTCATACCTGAATGGCCACAACACATCGACGGATCAAGAAAATAAAGGAAGGTTTGAAAGACAATAGCTGTCACTGTTTGATCACCCTCTCTCTCTCTCTCTCCAACACTTACAACACATCGACCAACAACTACCTCAGCACGAATGAACTGATCTGAATTTTATATTTCCATTTGACAATTCAGTAGAGCTTGTTTATTATTGATTATTATTATACCCACATTAGGCTTAGTATTGCTAACGTGTATTATCTGTATATAACATATAACCATATAACAATCACAGCACGGAACAGGCCATCTCGGCCCACCGTCCGTGACAAACTCTTAATCTCACCTAGTCCCACCTACCCGCACTCAGCCCATAACCCTCCACTCCTTTCCTGTCCATATACCCATCCAATTTTACCTTAAATGACACAACTGAACTGGCCTCTACTACTTCTACAGGAAGCTCATTCCACACAGCTATCACTCTCTGAGTAAAGAAATACCCCCTCGTGTTTCCTTAACTTCTGCTCCCTAACTCTCAAATCATGTCCACTCGTTTGAATCTCCCCTACTCTCAATGGAAACAGCCTATTCACGTCACCTCTATCTATCCCTCTCAAAATTTTAAATACCTCGATCAAATCCCCCCTCAACCTTCTACGCTCCAATGAATAGAGACCTAACTTAGACAATAGACAATAGACAATAGGTGCAGAAGTAGACCATTCGGCCCCTCGAGTCTGCACCGCCATTCTGAGATCATGGCTGATCATTCACTATCAATACCCAGTCCCTGCCTTGTCCCCATATCCCTTGATTCCCCTATCCATCAGATATCTATCCAGCTCCTTCTTGAAAGCATCCAGAGAATTGGCCACCACCGTCTTCCGAGGCAGTGCATTCCACATCTCCACAACTCTCTGGGAGAATAAGTTCTTCCTCAACTCTGTTTTAAATAACTGACCTCTTATTCTCAATCCATGCCCTCAGGTATTGGACTCTCCCAACACCTGGAACATATTTCCTGCCTCAATCCTATCAAATCCTTTAATTATCTTAAACGTTTCAATCAGATCCCCTCTCAATCTCCTCAATTCCAGTGTGTACAAGCCCAATCTCTCCAATCTCTCTGTCCTGCCATCCCAGGAATCAACCTAGTGAATCTATGCTGCACTTCCTCAATTGCCAGAATGTCCTTCCTCAAACCTGGAGACCAAAACTGTACACAATATTCCAGGTGTGGTCTCACCAGGGCCCTGTACAAATGCAAAAGGACATCCTTGCTCTTGTACTCAATTCCCCTTGTAACAACGGCCAACATTCCATTTGCCCTCTTCACTGCCTGTTGCACTTGCTCATACACCTTCATTGACTGGTGAATTAGGACTCCTAGGTCTCTTTGCATTTCTCCCTTACCTAACTCGACACCGTTCAGACAATACTCTGCCCTCTTGTTCCTGCTTCCAAAGTGGATAACTTCACATTTATTCACATTGAATGACATCTGCCAAGTATCTGCCCACTCACCCAGCCTTTCCAAGTCTCCCTGTATTCTCCTAACGTCCTCTTCGCATGTCACACTGCCACCCAGTTTAGTATCGTCAGCAAACTTGCTGATATAGTTTTCAATGCCCTCATCTAAATCGTTGACATAAATCGTAAAGAGCTGTGGTCCCAATACAGAGCCCTGTGGTACCCCACTAGTCACCTCCAGCCAGTCCGAGAAACACCCATTCACTGCTACCCTTTGCTTTCTATCTGTCAACCAGTTTTCTATCCATGTTGAAACCCTGCCCCCAATGCCATGAGCTCTGATTTTACTCTCCAATCTCCTATGTGGCACCTTATCGAAAGCCTTCTGAAAATCTAGGTACACAACATCCACTGGCTTACCCTCGTCTAACATCCCTGTTACACCCTCAAGAAACTCCAACAGATTAGTCAGACTTGTTCAACCTTTCTCTGTAACCTAAGTGCTGAAACCCAGGTAACATCCTAGTAAATCGTCTCTGCACTCTCTCTATCTTTCCTATAATTCGTATTGACATTTGTATTTGTTTGTTTGTATTTGTATCTATATTTGTATTGACATTTATTTGTATATTTTACTAATAAACACTGTTTGAAAATAGTACCAGCAGACTCCAACGGACACTTCTATCTTTGCCAGACACCCAGTTATGGGGTACGTAACAATCCTAACTGGCCATTGTCCCAACGGGAATCTCAATCCGCGGGCCGGACCTAACTAAGTTACATGTTAATTTTGAAACCCATGATATGGTGATATAAGCAGACTTGGTCTCGATACTTGACCGGAACGGAACTCACCCTTCAGCCCAGGACATCCGTCCAACTATGCTCAATTACTTCAAGACGTACAAACAAGCTGGATGATGATATCCGGAATAGTTGATCCCTTCGTGGGCTCTGAAGTCGCCACGCACCAAAATGGCAACTGAAAACCGCCGTGACCATTGTTCATGCAATTCCTGTCTCCCGTTTCATCACGCCTTGGATCGTCTTTGAAGGTCTGTGTATAACCACCCTCTGAGTCTTTTTAGCTTTTGCAGAACCTTTGCCCGACCCACAACGATTCTCCAACCCTATGTCACTTCTGTGTAATGATTGAATTTCATCCTGTGAACACAGAGCCGCCCCGCACCCCCTGCCTGCCAGCCTGACCTTATGATACAATCTGCATCTTTGGCCTTCAAGCTCCCAGCGGTAATCTACTTTCGGCCACGGGTCAATGACGTCCACAACGTTATCCGTGCCGATCCTAACAGTTCTAAAGATCATCTGCCTTATTTCACACACTGCGTGCATTAAAACATCTCACCCTTTTTGATTTTGTCCCGTATTTGTTATGAAACGGATCCTGGTGACTGCAAGACTGCCCTGTGATCAGACTTTCCCTGCCAGAATCCCAGACACAGTACATCTGTTTGTTAAACCAACTGCCCCTTCCTCAGACCCATCGCACCAGTTCAAGTCCCCCTGACAAATTCTTTTAAACCCGCCCCCTGCCCAACAGCTGTACCGAACCTCTCTACCAGGATATTAGTCCCCCTGGGGTTCAGGTCTAACTCATCACTTCTGTCCAGGTCGTACCTCCCCCATGTAGCTCCAACAGAAAGTTATGTTATAGTCCTGGCAATGCAGGAGAATGGGGTGAGTTATGTTATAAACAAGTTGCATGAACTCCCAGGTCGGGCGGCATCCTTTGAAAGGAGCAGTCAACTCGGCTACTGGTCCTCCTCAGTTCATTGCAAACTATCCTTTCGGTACAGGTCTCAAATTCCCAGGGGCAGGGTCCCGTCACCGCTCGCTCTCGCTCTCTCTGTAAGAAGCAATGACACCGAATAACCATGCGGCTCAGAAAGGAGAATGTTTAAGACTGATTTATTTTAAGGAATAGTGAAACACGCGGAAAGTTGGGCAGCAGCTGTGACAATAGCCTTGCATCTCATTCTATATTCCATCCCATCCTGGAGTCTATCGCTTTCTGCTGAAAGCATAAATGGTTAAATATAGTATAATGTGAACTTTGCTCACAGCTGAACGTGAGCGGGGAAAGTGGAGCCGGTTGGACCGGATCTCAGCGGAGAGGCCGCATCCTGTTCTGCGGAATGCCTGCCTGTTGGAACCCGTCCTACATACAGGGCCGATGCTCGCACACAGACACGGCGCTCCAGAGTTCACAGCAAAACAACCCGCACGTCCTAATCATGGAGAAGATCTGCTGATGCTGAAACACGAAGGAACAAAACTCCGAAAGAACTCAGCAGGCCAGGCAGCAGATATGGAAAGGAGTAAATGGTCGACCTTTCGGGCCAAGATCCTACATCAGGAACTAGCCCAATCCGTAATCCATAACTCCAATTACAGCCAAATGTCCCGGGATCACTGGTTGGACTGATGGCAACAACCTGAAAATATACCCACACAGAAACATAATATTGTTATTATATTTTTCGGATCTTTATTTCCAGCCAGACTGTTGTCTGCAGTGGGAGCGGTGATCAGGAATTCAGAGGCCCAGTTTTAAGCTTCTTCTCGACGTGATGGTGTTTGTATCCCTGCGGGCCTGTTTCCACGTTGAGATTTTCTCACCTGTTAAGAGGTGTTCTGCAATCAGTGGTGATGGTTTCTGTGGGGTCTGTATCGCATCAGCCTGCTCGGTTTTCAAAACATGTTACTTCAGGTGTACACATCGAAATACATCTTTTTCTTTTGCTTTATTTGGGCAGGTTGTGGCTCTTTGGAACTCCTATCAATGGCCACTAAAGCAAGCATTTTTGTTTATTTTCAAGGTCTTGTTGCTTGACAAGCCGTGGGGAGTCTGCTCCCCCATTTCAAAAAGGACGCGCTTCCGTTCTGTGGCAGTGTCCTCTAGTCCTAGACTCAACCAGTGCGGGAAACATCCTCTCCACACGCACTCTATCTGTGTCCTCTGGTCCTAGACTCCCCCACTACAGGAAACATCCTCTCCACATCCACTCTATCTGAGTCCTCTGGTCCTAGACTCCCCCACGATAGGAAACATCCTCTCCCCATCCACTCTATCTGTGTCCTCTGGTCCGGGACTCCCCCACTATAGGAAACATCCTCTCCACATCCACTCTATCAGTGTCCTCTGGTCCCAGACTCCCCCACTACAGGAAACATCCTCTCCACATCCACTCTATCTGAGTCCTCTGGTCCTAGACTCCCCCACGATAGGAAACATCCTCTCCGCATCCACTCTATCTGTGTCCTCTGGTCCTTGACTCCCCCACTACAGGAAACACCCTCTCCACATCCACTCTAGCCGTGTCCTCTAGTCCTAGACTCCACCAGTGAGAAACATCCTCTCCACATCCACTCTATCCGTGCCCTCTGGTCTTAGACTCCCCCACTATAGGAAACATCCTCTCCACATCCACTCTATCTGTGTCCTCTGGTCCTAGACTCCCCCACTACAGGAAACATCCTCTCCACATCCACTCTATCTGTGTCCTCTGGTCCTAGACTCCCCCTCTATAGGAAACATCCTCTCCACATCCACTCTATCTGTGCCCTCTGGTCCTAGACTCCCCCACTACAGGAAACATCCTCTCCACATCCACTCTATCTGTATCCTCTGGTCCTAGACTCCCCCACTACAGGAAACATCCTCTCCACATCCACTCTATCTGTATCCTATGGTCTTAGACCCCCCCCCCCCCCCCCACTATAGATATTGGAGCAGAATGAGGCTACTTGTTCCCGTCATTCTGTTTCGCCTTTTTATCATGGCCGATTCAATTTTCTTCTCTGCCCTATTGTCCTGCTTTCCTCGTGTCCCGTCACGGCCACCGTAGGATACATCCTTGCAACATGCTTTCTCACAATGCCTGTCGGCATTCCATATGTTCGAATTGGATTATCACCTATTTCCTTCCCCTGAACTCCATTGAATACCGGCCCAGAGCCATCAAACGCTCTTGATATAATAAGCCATTCTATCCTGAATTTATTTCCGCGAATCTCTTTTCAAACCCCTCCTGTTCCAGTACATCGTTTCTTCGATGATGGGCCCCACACTGCTAACAATACTGCGACTGAGGCCTCACACTGTTTTATACAGTCTCCAAATTACATTGCTGCTTTTATGTGTGACTAGTGGTTTGCCACAGGGATCAGTGCTGGGTCCATTGTTATTTGTCATCTATATCAATGACCCTGATGATAATGTGGCAAATTGGATCAGCAAGTTTGCTGATGATACAAAGATTGGAGGTGTAGTGGACAGACAGGAAGGTTTTCAAAGCTTGCAGAGGGATTTGGACCAGTTGGAGGAATGAGCTGAGAAATGGCAGATGGAATTTAATGCGGACAAGTGTGAGATATTGCACTTCGGAAGGTCAAACAAAGGTAGAACAGAGAAGGTAAATGGTAGACACTGAGGAGTGCAGTAGAACAGGGGGATCTGGGAGCACAGATACATAATTCCCTAAAAGTGGCATCACTCGTATATAGGGTTGTAAAGAGAGCTTTTGGTACATTGGCCTTTATAATTCGAAGTATTGAGTATAAGAGTTGGAATGTAATGGTGATGTTGTATAAGACATTGGTGAGACCAAATTTGAAGCATTGTGAAGAGTTTTGGCCACCTAATTACAGGAAGGATATTAATAAGGTTGAACGAGTGCAGAGAAGGTTTACAATGATGTTGCTGGGACTTGCGAAACTGAGTTACAGAGAAAGGTTGAATAGGTTAGGACTTTATTCCCTGCAGCGTAGGAGAATGAGGGGTGATTTGATAGAGGTGTATAAAATTAGGATGGGTATAGATAGAGGGAATACGAGCAGGCTTTTTCCACTGAGGCCAGGGGAGAAAAAAAAACAGAGGTCATGGGTTAAGGGTGAAGGGGGAAATCTTTAAAGGGAACATTGGGGTGGGGGGGGGGGGTTCTTCACGCAGAGAGTGGTGGGAGTGTTGAATGAGCTGCCAGATGAAGTGGTGAATGCGGGCTAACTTTTGACATTTAATAAAAACTTGGATGAGAGTGGTATGGATGGATATGGCCCCGGTGCAGGTCAGTGGGACTAGGCAGAGGAATGGTTCGGCACAGCCAAGAAGGACCAAAAGACCTGTTTCTGTGCTGCAATGTTCTACGGTTCACAAGATCACAAGACACGGTGCTATGGCTCTATATTTTATTAATACTAAAATCGCCTCCTTCAGCACAGAGTCGACCTGCAAATTCACCTCGGAGGAATCCTGCACAAGGTCTCCCGAGTCACTTTGCACCTCAGCTTTTGTATTTCCTCTCGATTTAGAAAATAGTCACCGTTTCATTTCTTCAACCAAAGTGCATGAGCATTCATTTCCCGAGATTGGACTCCATCAGCCCCTCCTTTGCCCATCCTTACACGTTAGGTGGAGGTGTTGGGTGTCAGAGATCATGGCATGAGTGAAATTACCAGAAGTAGATAGAGGATTCTTGGGAAACTGATATGTCTGAGTGCAAATAATCAACCTGGACTAGATGGTGTATACCACGGCGCTCAGAAACAGGTAGCTGAAGAGATTGCAAAGGCACCAGTTACGGTCTTTCAAGAATCAGTAGGTTCTGGAATGGTTGCGAAAAACTGGAAAATTGCAAATATCGCTTCACACATCAAGAAGGGACAGAGGCAGAAGACAGTAAACAATTAGTCTGACCCCAGAGTTCGGGAAGACGGTGGAGTCGTTTACTGAGGATGAGGTCTGAGAGTACTTGGAGTGTTTTGAACAGATCTGATTGACCATGGGGTGCAGAGTTGCCCACATCCCCCCCCTTTGAGAATCACGAACCATTACTGTTGCTATGCTGCTCATGAGAGAGAGCGATGAGGAGGAAACATTCAACAACATCTGCTACAGTTAAGAGAGGGGAGAGAGGCTTGTTGATTTACCGTATTATGACTTCTGAGAGGGTAATTGATCCTATACCATTCTGTTCATTAACATTCCTCAGTGGTCAGCCGGAGTGGGCCGGTTTGATGGACACAGTCATTCAAAATTGATTGATAGCTGAGACCCCGTGAGTAGGGATAAAAGTCAGGTCTGGAGAGACACCCCTCAGAAACACCAGGAGACACACTAGTGGACACTGATTGAGTGTTGGGACCCATGGGAAGGTGTGGGACAACGGAGACCGAACAAGGAGATCGGTCAGAAAAACTCACAGTTTTATAGCAGGGCCAGTGGGGACTTTTGTGTGTGTCCACTCATGCCAGAGTGACGAGTCCACCACAGATGAACGGTCTGGCTGAAGGACATAACTGAATGGTCACAATGTCACGACGGATCAAGATCGATGGCTTTGATGCAAAGTTTGCAGAGGAGAGGCGCTTGGTGGCTCTGGGACTCTACTCATAGAGTCACAGAGAAACACGACTTACAGGGACGCCCTTCGGCCCATCTAGCCCATGCGGAAACCATTTAAGCTGCATTATCCCAGCCCGCTGCAGCTGGATCATAGACCCCCAGAAGCCTCCTATCCGTGTGCCCGTGCAAACATCGCCTAAACGTTGGAATCGAGCTCGCACGGACCAGTCGTGCTCGCAGATCATTCCACACTCTCACGACCTTCTGAGTGAAGGCGTTCCCCCTCATAATTCCCTTAAACTTCTCACCTTTCACCCTTAACCTTTGATCACTGTTTGCAGTCCCACCCAACCACAGCGGATAAAGCCAGTGAGCCTCCATCAAATCCCCTCTCAATCTTCTACGTTGTATAGAATCCTGACCCATTCAATGTTTCCTGAAACCAGAGGCCCCGCAGACCCAGGAGCATCTCTGTGAATGTTCCCTATGCTCTGTACACCTTTCCTGTGAGTAGGTCACATCCGTAAGGGGCCAGGGTCAGGTTCCATGCCCCAAGCGGAAGGGAAGAGCCTGAGAGAGGGCAAAACGGGGCGGGGGAATAGCTGAGAGGGGGGAGGGGCATGTCGGAGGGGTGGGGGGAGGGGCCAGATCTTTAAAAGCGGCCGGGACAAGTGGCGAGAGAGAGAGTGAGAGAGAGAGCGTCAGTGAACGAACAAGTGCAACAGAGAGAGAGAGAGAGATGGCACCAGTGTGGACAAAAGAACAGCCGGCCACGACAGAGGTCCATAAGGTCGCAGATGAGATTTGTTCCAAACTCTTCCAGAACCAGGAGCACAGTCCTCCCCACTCCCACACCCCTTAAACTGCCCTCCTCAGGGGTAAGGAAGAGAGAGGCGGGGTGAGAAAGTGAATAAAATAGTGATATATATATATTTATATCTCCAGGCGAGATAGGGGAAGGAGGGCAGAGGAATTTTCGAGCACGGAGAGGGAGAGAGAAGGAAAGAGCGGGAAGTAGATATATATATGTGTGCGAGAGACGGGTAGAGAAGTAGAGGTACGGAATAGACAGTGGAAGTCCATTTGGAGCAGGGAGAGGAGAGGATTGAGCGTAGGACCGGGGGGGGGGGATAATGGCGACAGTGACAGGGCGGAGGCTGGATGAAGGGGAATAGTGCAGGAAAATTGTGAGGGGGCGATATATGGGAGAGGAGAGGGGAGGGGAGGGAGGTAGAGGGAGACGGAAGAAAGGGGGATGGGAAAGAGAGGGGGACGAGAGAGGGAAGGAAGGAGGAGCAGAAGGGGGAGAGTGAGTGTTTGGATTAGAGGGCGGGAGGAAAATTGGAGAACGAAACGGAATGCGGGGGCAGGTAGGAGAAAGGTAGGTGGAAGGAGGAGGAGCCAGGAGTGGAGAGAGAGAGAAATAGCAAGAGTGGGGGAATAGCGGGGTAATTGGAGATCGAACAGAGTGGGGGAGAGAGAGGGGGAGGTAGAGAGAGAGGGAGAGGAAGAGAGAGAGACGGGGAGAGGGAGGGGATAGATCAGGGGAAGTGGGGAGAGGTGGGAGGGTGGAGTAAGAGTAGGGGAAGTGGGGACATGCGGGAGAGAGACAGCGATACGGGGAGAAAGAGCAGGGAAAACAGAGAAACGTGAGAGGCAGAGAGCCAGGGAGCCAGGCGAGATAGGGGAGGGAGGGCAGAGGAATTTTCGAGCACGGAGAGGGAGAGAGAAGGAAAGAGCGAGAAGTAGAGTGCGCGAGCGAGAGAGAGAGAGTGAGAGGGAGAGAAAGAAGGTAGAGACACGGATGAAAGGTGAGAGTTCCAGCAGGGGAATTGGAGAGATTGTAGACGGATACAGATGGGGAGAGGGAGAAGAGCGAGAGAGGGAGAGTGAGAGGGAGAGAAAGAAGGTAGAGACACGGATGAAAGGTGAGAGTTCCAGCAGGGGATTTGGAGAGATTGTAGACGGATACAGACGGGGAGAGGGAGAAGAGCGAAAGCGAGACGGGAAAAGTATGAGAACGAGCAGGGAATGTGGAATGAGGGAACAGAGAGTGAGGCGAAGGACAGGGCAGGAGAAGGGGAGAAAGATCAGTGACGAAGCGACAGAGATGTAGAAAAGCCCGGCCAGGGTAAAGATTAGAGAGGCACACAGAAAGAGGGGGAAAGAGCAGGGGTGGGGGAGAGAGCGGTAGGAGAGAGAGACGTTGAAGCGTGGTGAGAGAGCAGGGAAATCGAAGAGAGGGGGAAGAGGGAGACGGTGAGGGGGTGAGAGTGCAGCGGAATCGAAGAGAGAGGGAAAAGGGAGACGGTGAGGGGGGTGAGAGAGCAGGGGAGGTGGAGAGAGGAGGAAGAGAGAGACGGAGAGGGGGGTGAGAGAGCAGGGGAGGCTAAGAGGGGGGAAGAGGGAGATGGAGTGAGGATAAAGTGATAGATCAGAGAGAGACGAGGAAGAGTGGGGAGTACGGGTACGAGGTGGCGAAAGGCGAGAGACGGAACGAGAAAAAGCGGAGAAATTTTGGGTGGGGAGAAGTAAAAAAGAAATGGTACCGCCCCTCGCTTCCGGACACCCTTCCTCGTCCCGCTCTGTCCTCCCCGGGAGATACAGAAGATTGTGTTGTCCCTGTCCAGGTGAAATCCGACGCGGAGAGTCACATCCACGCCTTAGAGCAGATATTCGTCGCGAAAACGTACCGTGAGCAGGACCAGACCATCATGCTGGGGAAACTTCTGCTGATCAAGGTCGAGTATTCACACAGAAGCCGGAAGGGAGCAGGGGTGGGAGGGGAATGGAGACCGGGAGAGGGTGGGAGGGGAATGGAGACCGGGAGGGGGTGGGAGGGGAAAGCAGACCGGGAGACGGTGGGAGGGGAATGGAGACCGGGAGACGGTGGGAGGGGAATGGAGACCGGGAGGGGTGGGAGGGGAATGGAGACCGGGAGAGGGTGGGAGGGGAATGAAGACCGGGAGGGGGTGGGAGGGGAATGGAGACCGGGAGTGGGTGGGAGGGAAAAGGAGACCGGGAGAGGGTGGGAGGGGAATGAAGACCGGGAGGGGGTGGGAGGGGAAAGCAGACCGGGAGAGGGTGGGAGGGGAATGGAGACCGGGAGAGGGTGAGAGGGGAATGGAGTCCGGGAGAGGGTGGGAGGGGAAAGGAGACCGGGAGGGTGTGGGAGGGGAAAGGAGACCGGGAGACGGTGGGAGGGGAATGGAGACCGGGAGAGGGTGGGAGGGGAATGAAGACGGGAGGGGATTGGAGACCAGGATGGGCTGGGAGGGAAATGGAGACCCGGAGGAGCTGGGAGAGGAATGGAGTCCGGGAGGGGGTGGGAGGGGAGAGGTTTAGGGCCGGTTAGGATTAACAGAGACGGGAAGGGAGCAGCTCTGGCAGGGGAATGTAGACGGGAGGGGTGGGAGGGGAATGTAGACGGGGAGGGGTGGGAGGAGAATGGAGACCAGGAGGGTGTGGGAGGGGAATGGAGACGGGGATGGGTGGGAGGGGAATGGAGACCAGGAGGGTGTGGCAGGGGAATGGAGACGGGGATGGGTGGGAGGGGAATGGAGACCAGGAGGTCTGCCAGGGACGTAGATGGGGTTGGGGAGAGAGAGTAAGATGGAGATGGGGACGGACGTAGTGGAGCGAGTGCATGACGGAGATTTCAGGAGATGTAGGAGCTGGAGTGGGTGACGAGACGAGGAGAGGTTCAGGGGAGGTTGGAGGTGACGGAGACCGGGAGGGTTAGAGGGCAGAGAGGGGGATGACAGTGAAGTGGACGGGGTGGGTCAGAGACGGGGAGAAGTGCAGGGGACGGAGCGTGTGACGGTGTGGGAGAGGGGTTTAGGGGAGGGAGGAGGTGACGGAGACGAGCAGTGGTTTAGGGGACGGAGGGGGTGACGGAGACCGGGAGGGTTAGAGGGGAGAGACGGGATGACAATGAAGTGGACGGGGTGGGTCAGAGACGGGGAGAAGTGCAGGGGACGGAGCGTGTGACGGTGTCGGAGAGGGGTTTAGGGGAGGGAGGGGGTGACGGAGACGGGGAGAGGTGTAAGGGAGGTTAGGATTATCAAAGACGGTGAGGGATGTGGAGGAGGGAGGGACGATTAAAACGGGGCGGTAGTGTAGGGTAGGGAGGGGTGATAGAGACGGGGAGGGGTGTAGGGGAGGAAGCGGTGATGGAGTCGGGGAGGTGCGTAGGGGAGGGAGGGTTGAAGGAGTCGGGGAGGGCTGTCGGGGAGGGAGTGGTGACGGAGACGGGGAGGTATGTAGTGGAGGGAGGGTTGAAGGAGTCGGGGAGGGGAGCAGCGAGGGATGAAGTGCCGGGGATGTGGAGGGAAGTCTCGCGGGAGCGCGGGTCACGGAGGTGGCAGTGGGAAGGAGGGGTTAGCGGACGGGACTCCCATGACTAACCGAGTGACCCTGCCCACAGGTCGATATTGGAAACCCCAACAACTTCGTCCACATGGAGGTGTTCGTTCCCAGTAACAAGCTGCCAGTTCTGGTGGCGATCCAGGAAAACTTCAGTAACTGCGCTCCGCTGGAACCCTTGGTCTGAGAAACGAGAGTTTCCTGACCGATGCCAACCCCTCGCTGTGCTTGCGGCCCACCCCTCGGGAATATTCCCCTCCCTCATTACAAAGCTCGTCACACGGGGTAGTTGGGACACCCTTCAGCTACCCACAGTTTAATGCGGGGTTTGGTTCTTCCTGTCCACAGATCCCAGACACTCTCCCACCTCCCCCAGACCCTACACACCCACCTCCCCCCCGCCAACTCTCCGACACGTCCCGCGCTCCCGGAATACCAGCAGACCCACCTCTCCAGCTCGCTGAGGCCACCTGAACCGTCAGCTGTTCGACGCACAAGCTTTTCGCTAATAAAACGCGTTGATCCGATTGGTCGTCTGGTCGTCTATAACCATCCCCTCTTTCGGATGCTGGGGGCGGGGGCAACGCTGCGGGGCAGCTAGTGCGGATGTCGGAGGGGGAGTGTATAATTTCGGAAGTTCGCGGGCCGTTGAACTACAGTCTGACGGAGATCCAATCGGAGGGAGGCGGTCACGGAGACAAGGGGAGGGGGCGCGGTTCGAGGTGGCGTGTGGAGGGGAATCACTGCGAGGTGTGGATGGTGTCAGTGGGATGAGAGGGCGGGGTGAGTGGGAGGTGGGCGGGATGTGAGGAAATAGAGGGCGGGGTTCGTGGGAGGAGGGGGCGCGTTAGGGACGAGGGGCGGGGTTTGCGGGAGGAGTGGTCGGAGTCAGTGGAGAGAGGGGGCGAGTGGAGAGAGCGGTTCGTGTTGTACAATCTGCGGCACGGAGCGCGTAAGAGGGACACTTTTCAATCGGGGCGGCGATCGAGATTTTCAAAGGCAGATTTTCGGGGCAATTCACGAAGAAGAGCTCCGACCAGCGACCAGTCGGCCTCTGGGATTGGTTAGCAGGAGCAAGTTAAAGGAAGGCTGTGCCAAGCGCGGCGGCGGTCGTTTGCGTGGTTTTAGGTACACGCAACCCTGGGGAGAGTACCTGTTACATGCTCGCAACCCTGTAAAACTATCAGCAGCAATAGGACGCACTTTAGTTTGCGGTTAACAGTCACTATTTTATTAGTAACTACTGAATATAGTAAATTAACCAGGTAATCAAAGGTTAGCAGCATTATGCGGCCATAGGAGTACAGATAAAGTTCGCCAAACAAAGACAAGCTCAGCTGGTAATAGTTACAGTCTGACGATGGGATGTTAGAAAGTTCGGTTCAGTTCCAATGCAGAGCTGATTCGGTTGTGTTGAGGGAGATATTTGTAACCCAAGGCGAAATCCACGACAGGGGGAACGCCAGTAAACAGGTGTCGTCGATCTTCCCGCTGTCCTGCGACTCCTCGCACGCAGCTTCACCAACAGTTGCTGATCAAAGGGGGACCCGAGTTCAACCCGGGGAAGTGTGAGGTGTGCACTTCGGAAGGACAAACTCCAAGGCAGAGTGCAAAGTAAATGGCGGGCTACCAGGTAGTGTGGAGAAGCGGCAGGGTACATGTCCACAGATCCCTGAAAGTTACCTCCCAGGTAGACAGGGTAGTTAAGAAAGCTTATGGGGTGTTGGCAATGGAACAACTTTGTTACTGTCGGTTCGTTGCTCTATTATCAAGAAATATAACCCAAGCATTCCAACTAAACAGAGCATTACCTCAGCAGTTACCCACAAAAAAAAACACTTTATTATAACCCTGCAGAGAAGCCATTTTATATATGCAGTTAACATACAGTTAATAATGAGGACCCTACCATCGTTTACCCCTCCCCGTGCTACACGTTCCTCACCCTCACCCGCGGAGGCATTCCCACGCCACTCCGCATTATTCTTTTTGGAGTGTCTTTTGACTGTCAATTTCTGACGGCAGTTTTGTGTCACTTATGAGTTCTTGTTCCGCTTGGCCGTTCTTGATTGGAGTTCCGACCGAGTCTTTAGTTCTGCCCGTTGCGCTGAGGTAACGGGAACCACGCTTCCTGATGTCAGTATTTCGCGTCCGGGAACAACAGCCCACTCCAGTCATCGGAATTGCCTTTCCAATCATTGAGGGACCATCAGCTTTGCAGAATCAAATCTCTGGCAGAAGAAGAAACTGCCATAGGTTTGGTCCGCAACCCCGGGAAAATCTGTGATGCGGCGTCAAAGGACGGGTTGATGCTGCCCCCTGGTGTTCGTTCAGGGAGAGAGCAAGTGATATTGTGTTAGACTGTAGATTTCTGCAACATACATAGACACAGGGTCTTAGACTATATTTTCCTGTGTGACTTCCATCATGTGTTTATCGTTAACATCTCGGATAAATAGTTTATTTGTAGCAGCGAAACTTAATTCAGGTGCAGACAATGACAGTTTTGATGTTTGAAACACTTTCAGTTCTTCATTTACAGCCACAGAGTCGGCTGAGCACTGAAAGTCTCTCAGGAGATTGCCAATCATCTAGCCAATTGCTGCTAGAACTGCCACCACTGGTGTTAGCTTGTTAATACATTGATTGACAATAGTTTCACCTTCAATCCTGGGCGTGTTCTCTCTCTTGGTCTGTATTCAAGCAAGCTGTGTCACGTTTGTTAGTCTTATTGTATTATCGCTGTCCTCCTCACCTGACGCGCTAGGGGTCGCTGTAGTGCCCACGTCATGTCTGGACTGCAATTCCTCTGAGTTCGGATGGTGTCACTGTCTCGGGAGACTGCCCAAGTGTGGGCTGAAATAATTCGGAATTTCGGACGGGACCGGCGACGGTGCGGTGGAGGGTGGGGGGCGGGGTCGGGTGATTCCCAGGCTAGAGCTTCAAAGTGGCGTCACTGTAACCGTCACCGGCAGGACCCCGCCCCTTTGAAGTCCCTGCTTAGTTTTCTTTTCATAATCATTCAGTTTGCTTCGGAGCTCCGCACAGTTCACTTCGATTGAATTGTAATCATAATGTTTGTCTTTCGCTCGTTCGGTGAATGCAGCGACCTGCTCTCTGGGCTCTGTACTGGCTCAATGCTGCTGGTTTTGCAGCGCGTCGCGGGCTTTTGCGCTCCTTTCCCAACCGATCAGTAAACGTCTCTACTCGCCTTTTCATCTGCCCACTGTTGATGAAACTGACCTCACGGTCTTATCTCCAAATTACATATTCCCGGTTTTCACTCACCCTCAGGAATTCTCTGGATTTCAGCCTATTCTTAATAACCTTACAATGGCGGCATTTCTGTCTTCTGCTTTCATTAATTTTTATAAAACTGAGACGATGGTTATACGGGGTTCTTTTTTTCAATCTTTTTCCGAAAAATATATATTCCATTTGTATGTACTACGATCAGATTTTCTTTTTCTTCAGCTTTATTAATTGTCTACATATTAATCTGTTGATGTTTTGTAACATTTTACAGCTGTAGAAGATCATGTACCAATGAAAAGATTCTAAAAATGAAAATGATTTATTCAGGTGGGAGCTCTTAGTACGTTTCACAGATTTGGTTATTGTTTTAATTCGATCTTATTTTTAACTACTTTTATTACGTTTACCACGATCTCGTACTGAGATAGGATCTATGGGCATTTAGAGTATCATGGTCTGATCAGGGACAGTCAGCATGGCTTTGTGAAGGGCAGATCGTGTCGAACAAGCCTGATAGAGTACTTTGAGGAGGTGACCAGGCATAAAGATGAGGATAGTGCAGTGGATGTGATCTATTTGGATTTTAATAAGGAATTTGACAAGGTTCCACTCGTGAGGCTTATTCAGAAAGTCAGAAGGCCATGGGATCCAGGAAAGTTTGACCAGGTGGATTCAGTGGTGTCCCGCAAGGATCTGTTCTGGGACTTCTACTTTTTGTGATTTTTATTAACGACCTGGATGTGGGGGTAGAAGGGTGGGCTGGCAATTTGCAGACGGCACAAATGTTGGTGTTGTTGTAGATAGTGTAGAGGATTGTCGAAGATTGCAGAGAGACATTGATAGGATGCAGATATAATTATCCCTCCTTCCTTCTCCCATTTTGTTTTAATGTATGAAGTCGAATGTGTGTTAAGATTTGACAAATCCTTATACATACATGAAATGATTCTACTCCCGTTATCTGAATTATACCCCGCGATGTGCGGCCCTCAGAATGCCCCTATTGCCCCTTCGCTATCTTCTTTTCAAAAATCCCTCCAGCTGAGCAGAGTTCACCATCTCCTCTCTGTCTGTGGCATGTATAAATATACACATTTTTCCCCAGTAAGTATTTTGTGCTCGAGATAGCGTGAAGCGTATCACTGATGGTCAGTGGGGAAATTATCCGTCTTGATTCAGTCGATCCCACTGCACAGATCAAATCCAGCTGCCTTTTCCAGCATCTATCTTTATTCATTCCTGATCTCGGTGTCTAACTTTGTTCATTCCCGATTTATTAGGAGGATGAGTTGTGCCAGGTGTAGGCAGCGGTTTGCGAATGCAAGGCGGGGGTGGGGTGAGACATCGGGATGGGGTATTGCTTTAGAATTGTCTACGTGTCCGAGGATACGTGGCGCGGGGAGGTTTTGTAGTCCGTGGGGTGTTGCTGAGGGTCAGAGGGTATTTGGTTCGCTGGTTTGCTGGCCGTACTGGAGCTTGCAATTGAGAATTGTTTTGTGTGGTGGTGTTTGGGATTACAGATAGGGTTAAAGCGTCAGTACGTGGGCAGCGGCGGAATTATCCGTTTTGTCTTTGTCGACCTGTTCAGTGGAAATTCAGTGTCATCGCACCACTCCACACTGGAATGCTCCACACCTTCATTCACATGTTTGATTAATCGTTTGTCTTTCTGGGAATGTCTGTTTCTGCATATCGTATCTGTGTGGGTGAAGTTTTCCTGAACCTCAACGCCCTGGCACAAGACCAGTCCGCTAATTGCTCACCTGGGCTAAAGTCCTCATTCCCGACAGTGTTTGCAGAACTTAAAAGACAGCCGACACCCGCCGACAGTGTGGTTAAGAACGGATCCTTCTCTTTATCAGTCGATGCGTTGAGTTCAAAGGTCAGAAAGTAATGTTGCACCTTCAGAAAAATTGAGTTTGGCCGCAAGTGGAGAAAATTCGGTCCCCTTGTGCTGACGATTTTCTGAATGGAGTGAAGATATTTTAAACAAAATACTGAGGTGCAAGCGGACTTTGGAGTCCTTTTGCGGGATTCCCAAAAGGTCAATTTGCAGGCGGATGAAGGCAAATGTGATGTTAGCATTCATGACAAGATGTCCAGGATATGAAAGCAAGGATGTAAAGTTGAAAACTTATAACATTTTTAAAAACTTTCTTGGTATTTGTCATTATTAATCATTGATCTTATGAAGTGTGTGAGGGCTGGCATTTGTTGTCATAGGCTTGTGGAGGGCGAGAAGTAAATTGAATTGACTTTATTACCCTGATCCTTCACATACTGTGGTGTAAAAATCTTCACGTTACGTTTTCGTCTAAATGTGCAATGTGCAATTTATAGTAATTTATAATAAATAGTATGCACCATGAGATTGGGACGGGTTATTGTTTTAGAATTGTGTATGTCTCGAAATGCCCACATCTTTCTGCAAACTGCTTCAACGGTGCCTGATTTTCTTGGAATCGACGTTCATCGTTAACCTATCTGTTCTGCGTGGGTGCAGATCCTGGCATCGGTTGTGTTCCGCATTTCCAGCCGATCTTTAAACTTCTCATTCCTTGTTGTCCCATTTCTTTCGTGCTAAATAGTTTTAATCATTCAGGCGGAGAACACTACTGAATAGAAATGGGTCATTTGGCTCAGCTAGTCCGTGACGAAGAACCATGGCTCGGAATTATGCCGGGGTTAACGTTTTAATCATCCCTCTTGTGCCTGTCGATCTCATGAATGGAAATTCAGTGTAACTGCAGCCTGGCCCACGCTCCGGTCAACCCGTTTCAAACGGATGTGTTTTTCTTGGAAATTATGTTGGTGATTAACTTTTCCTTGAGGTGTGTGACTCAGCCCAAAGACCACACTCCCTCTCTGAGGTGTGGGGCCCGAAACTGTTGACAATACTCCAAGGGCGGCCTGACTAATGTCTCATGAAGGTTCAGCGTTACCTCCGGGCTCTGACCTTCTGTTCCACCTGAAATCAATGCCAACATTTCATTTGCCTGCTTCACCACAGACTCAGCCCGTGAATTAACCCTCTGCGAGTCTGGCACGAGGACTCCGAAGACGTTTTGTACCTGTGATGTTTGAATTCTCTTCCCATTCAGACAATAATCTGCTCTACTCTGCCTTTTACCAAGATGCATTACCATAAATTTCCCAACACTATTCCATCTGCCACTTTTTTTTGCCCTTTCTACCAATTTGTCCCGCTGCAACGGTATTATTTCGCAAACTTTGCCACAAAGCCGTCAATCCCCCATCTAAATCATCGACAAGCAACATAAAGAGTAGCGGTCTCAATGTTGACCCCTGAGGAACACCACGAGACACCGGCAGCCAAACACAAAAAAACCCCTTTCTACCCACTCGCTGCCTATCAGCCAATCCTCTATCCGTCCAGCACATTTGCTGTTACACCATGGACTTTATTCCTGTTAAGCAGCCTCATCTGAGGCAGCTTCTCGCATGTTTTATTAAACTGAAATAAATGACATCCTCCGGCTCTCCTTTGCCCATCCTTGTTATTTCCTCGAGGAATTCTAACAGGTTTCCCTATTCAGAAAGCAGGCTGACTTTGTCTTCATTGATCTTTCGGGTCCAGGTACCCCGAAACGTCGTCCTCGATAATGAACTCCAACACGTCCCCAACCACTGAGGATAGGCTAACTGGGCGATAATTTCCTCTCTTTTCTCTTTTCCCCCTTCTTGAAGTGTGGACTGAGATTTGCAAACTTCCACTTCTCCTGGACCATGACGGTATCAAGTAATTCTTGAATGGTCACGAACAATGCATCAGTTATCGCGTCATTGCAACCACTCCCCGGACTCTGGGATGCAGTCCGACTGGTCCAGGTGACTTACCCGCCGGAAGACCTTTCGGTTTGCGTCACAGGTTCTCCTTCCTAATAGCAATGACACTTCCTGCCCTGGTCCCTGATACTGACCGACCACTGGCAGCTGGAGGCCTCCCCAGTGAAGACTGACACAAAGTGCCTATGCAGTTCATCTGCCATTTCTTTGCACCCCATTACTGCTTCACCAGCATCATTTTCCAATGATAATACGTCAACCCTCACCTCTCTTTTACTTATATATCTGAAAAAAAACTGATATCTTGCTTTATACAATTGTCTAGTCTGCCCTCGTATTTCATCTTTTCCTTTCATATAGTTTTTTTTCAGTTGCCTTTTGTTGGATTTTAAATGCTTCCCAATCATCCAGCTTCCCACTCACTTTTGTCACCTTGCATGCCCTTTCCCTGGCTTGTATCCAGTCGTTAGCCTCCCCCTGTCAGCCACGGTTGCCTACCCCTGCCCCTTGAGAACTGCTGCTTCTGTGGGACATCTCGATCCTGCGCCTCGTGAACTATTTCCAGAAACTTCTGCCATCCCTGTTCCGCCGTCATCCCGGCCACTCTTCCCCTCTCATCCACCTGGGCAAGCGCCTCTCTCATGCCTCTGTAATTCCCTCTATTCCATTGCGATGCCGATACATGTGAGTTATGCCTCTCCCTCTCAGTATGAATTCCATCATATTATGACCACTGCCCCCTCAGGGTGTCTTTGCATTAAGCTGACTAATCAAATCTGGGTCACTACACAATCTGAGATAGCCTTTCCCTGAGTAGGCTCAGAAAGAAGCTACTCTCAAAAGCCACCACGTAGGCATTCAGCAAACTCCCCCACTTACGTTCCGACACCAACTGGATTTTCCCAGTAGCCTTCCAGATTGCAGTCACCCATTACAACTGTGTCATTTCCCACATTACATGTCCTTTCCAGCACCATTTACAGTCTCAATCCCATATCCAGGCTACTATTTGAAGGCCTATATATATGATCCCATAATGGTTTTTCAGCTTTGCAATTTCATATCTCCGCCCTCAAAGAGACAGCATTCTCTGATCTTATATCGACACTTTTCAAAGATATAATTCCACCTTTTACCAACAGAATCACATCACTGCCTGTGCTGTCCCGCTAGTACTTTCGATACAAAAGTCTATCCCTTGATGTTAAGCTCCCAACTATGGCCTTTTTTTTCGGCCACGGCTCCGTGATGCCCACAATGTCACATCGAGCAATATTAATTGAGCCACGAGTTCGTGCTCCTGAATGGGATTGCTGCGGGCGTTTAAATACAGCACCTTCAGTCCTGCATTCTCCGCCCGTTTGAGTTTTGCCTCTGTGGTCCAATTGAACAGTTTGCTCGATCTGCATTTGTGCCCAACCATTGGCTTGTCCTTCCTGACATTCACGTGACACCCGTCATCCACTTGCTGACACATCCTCAGCTCTGTTATACTGGTTCCCGTCGCCCTGCCAAACTAGTTTAAAGCACTACGAGCAGCTCCAGAAACATCTGCCCGCAGGAATATTCGTCCCCCTCTGATTCAAGTGTAACCCGTCACTTTTGTACAGAAACCCCTGCCCCAGAAGAGGTGGCGACCTCATTTTGATTCAAGTGTAACCCGTCACTTTTGTACAGAACCCCCTGCCCCAGAAGAGGTGGCGACCTCATTCAAGTGTAACCCGTCACTTTTGTACAGAAACCCCTGCCCCAGAAGAGGTGGCGACCTCATTTTGATTCAAGTGTAACCTGTCACTTTTGTACAGAACCCCCTGCCCCAGAAGAGGTGGCGACCTCATTCAAGTGTAACCCGTCACTTTTGTACAGAAACCCCTGCCCCAGAAGAGGTGGCGACCTCATTCTGATTCAAGTGTAACCCGTCACTTTTGTACAGAACCCCCTACCCCAGAAGAGGTGGCGACCTCATTTTGATTCAAGTGTAACCCGTCACTTTTGTACAGAACCCCCTGCCCCAGAAGAGGTGGCGACCTCATTCTGATTCAAGTGTAACCTGTCACTTTTGTACAGAACCCCCTGCCCCAGAAGAGGTGGCGACCTCATTCTGATTCAAGTGTAACCCGTCACTTTTGTACAGAACCCCCTGCCCCAGAAGAGGTGGCGACCTCATTCTGATTCAAGTGTAACCCGTCACTTTTGTACAGAACCCCCTGCCCCAGAAGAGGTGGCGACCTCATTTTGATTCAAGTGTAACCCGTCACTTTTGTACAGAACCCCCTGCCCCAGAAGAGGTGGCGACCTCATTCAAGTGTAACCCGTCACTTTTGTACAGAAACCCCTGCCCCAGAAGAGGTGGCGACCTCATTCTGATTCAAGTGTAACCCGTCACTTTTGTACAGAACCCCCTGCCCCAGAAGAGGTGGCGACCTCATTCTGATTCAAGTGTAACCCGTCACTTTTGTACAGAACCCCCTGCCCCAGAAGAGGTGGCGACCTCATTCTGATTCAAGTGTAACCCGTCACTTTTGTACAGAACCCCCTACCCCTGAAGAGGTGGCGACCTCATTTTGATTCAAGTGTAACCCGTCACTTTTGTACAGAACGCCCTGCCCCAGAAGAGGTGGCGACCCCATTCTGATTCAAGTGTAACCCGTCACTTTTGTACAGAACCCCCTGCCCCAGAAGAGATTCAAGTGTAACCTGTCACTTTTGTACAGAACCCCGTGCCCCAGAAGAGGTGGCGACCTCATTCAAGTGTAACCTGTCACTTTTGTACAGAACGCCCTGCCCCAGAAGAGGTGGCGACCCCATTCTGATTCAAGTGTAACCCGTCACTTTTGTACAGAACCCCCTGCCCCAGAAGAGATTCAAGTGTAACCTGTCACTTTTGTACAGAAACCCCTGCCCCAGAAGAGGTGGCGACCTCATTCTGATTCAAGTGTAACCCGTCACTTTTGTACAGAACCCCCTGCCCCAGAAGAGGTGGCGACCTCATTCTGATTCAAGTGTAACCCGTCACTTTTGTACAGAACCCCCTGCCCCAGAAGAGGTGGCGACCTCATTCTGATTCAAGTGTAACCCGTCACTTTTGTACAGAACCCCCTGCCCCAGAAGAGGAGGCGACCTCATTCTGATTCAAGTTTAACCCGTCACTTTTGTACAGAACCCCCTGCCCCAGTAGAGGTGGCGACCTCATTTTGATTCAAGTGTAACCCGTCACTTTTGTATAGAACCCCCTGCCCCAGAAGAGGTGGCGACCTCATTCAAGTGTAACCCGTCACTTTTGTACAGTAACACCTGCCCCAGAAGAGGTGGCGACCTCATTCTGATTCAAGTGTAACCCGTCACTTTTGTACAGAACCCCCTGCCCCAGAAGAGGTGGCGACCTCATTTTGATTCAAGTGTAACCCGTCACTTTTGTACAGAACCCCCTGCCCCAGAAGAGGTGGCCACCTCATTCAGGTGTAACCCGTCACTTTTGTACAGAAACCCCTGCCCCAGAAGAGGTGGCGACCTCATTCTGATTCAAGTGTAACCCGTCACTTTAGTACAGAACCCCCTGCCCCAGAAGAGGTGGCGACCTCATTCTGATTCAAGTGTAACCCGTCACTTTTGTACAGAACACCCTACCCCAGAAGAGGTGGCGACCTCATTTTGATTCAAGTGTAACCCGTCACTTTTGTACAGAACGCCCTGCCCCAGAAGAGGTGGCGACCCCATTCTGATTCAAGTGTAACCCGTCACTTTTGTACAGAACACCCTGCCCCAGAAGAGATTCAAGTGTAACCCGTCACTTTTGTACAGAACCCCCTGCCCCAGAAGAGGTGGCGACCTCATTTTGATTCAAGTGTAACCCGTCACTTTTGTACAGAACCCCCTGCCCCAGAAGAGGTGGCGACCTCATTCAGGTGTAAACCGTCACTTTTGTACAGAAACCCCTGCCCCAGAAGAGGTGGCGACCTCATTCTGATTCAAGTGTAACCCGTCACTTTTGTACAGAACCCCCTGCCCCAGAAGAGGTGGCGACCTCATTCTGATTCAAGTGTAACCCGTCACTTTTGTACAGAACCCCCTACCCCAGAAGAGGTGGCGACCTCATTTTGATTCAAGTGTAACCCGTCACTTTTGTACAGAACGCCCTGCCCCAGAAGAGGTGGCGACCCTATTCTGATTCAAGTGTAACCCGTCACTTTTGTACAGAACCCCCTGCCCCAGAAGAGATTCAAGTGTAACCTGTCACTTTTGTACAGAACCCCGTGCCCCAGAAGAGGTGGCGACCTCATTCAAGTGTAACCCGTCACTTTTGTACAGAAACCCCTGCCCCAGAAGAGGTGGCGACCTCATTCTGATTCAAGTGTAACCCGTCACTTTTGTACAGAACCCCCTGCCCCAGAAGAGGTGGCGACCTCATTCTGATTCAAGCGTAACCCGTCACTTTTGTACAGAACCCCCTGCCCCAGAAGAGGTGGCGACTTCATTCTGATTCAAGTGTAACCCGTCACTTTTGTACAGAACCCCCTGCCCCAGAAGAGGAGGCGACCTCATTCTGATTCAAGTGTAACCCGTCACTTTTGTACAGAATCCCCTGCCCCAGAAGAGGTAGCGACCTCATTCTGATTCAAGTGTAACCCGTCACTTTTGTACAGAACCCCCTGCCCCAGAAGAGGTGGCGACCTCATTCTGATTCAAGTGTAACCCATCACTTTTGTACAGAACCCCCTGCCCCAGAAGAGGTGGCGACCTCATTCTGATTCAAGTGTAACCCGTCACTTTTGTACAGAACCCCCTGCCCCAGAAGAGGTGGCGACCTCATTCTGATTCAAGTGTAACCCGTCACTTTTGTACAGAACCCCCTGCCCCAGAAGAGGAGGCGACCTCATTCTGATTCAAGTGTAACCCGTCACTTTTGTACAGAATCCCCTGCCCCAGAAGAGGTAGCGACCTCATTCTGATTCAAGTGTAACCCGTCACTTTTGTACAGAACCCCCTGCCCCAGAAGAGGTGGCGACCTCATTCTGATTCAAGTGTAACCCGTCACTTTTGTACAGAACCCCCTGCCCCAGAAGAGGTGGCGACCTCATTTTGATTCAAATGTAACCCGTCACTTTTGCACAGAACCCCCTGCCCCAGAAGAGGTGGCGACCTCATTCTGATTCAAGTGTAACCCGTCACTTTTGTACAGAACCCCCTGCCCCAGAAGAGGTGGCGACCTCATTTTGATTCAAGTGTAACCCGTCACTTTTGTACAGAACCCCCTGCCCCAGAAGAGGTGGCGACCTCATTCAAGTGTAACCCGTCACTTTTGTACAGAAACCCCTGCCCCAGAAGAGGTGGCGACCTCATTCTGATTCAAGTGTAACCCGTCACTTTTGTACAGAACCCCCTGCCCCAGAAGAGGTGGCGACCTCATTCTGATTCAAGTGTAACCCGTCACTTTTGTACAGAACCCCCTGCCCCAGAAGAGGTGGCGACCTCATTCTGATTCAAGTGTAACCCGTCACTTTTGTACAGAACCCCCTACCCCTGAAGAGGTGGCGACCTCATTTTGATTCAAGTGTAACCCGTCACTTTTGTACAGAACGCCCTGCCCCAGAAGAGGTGGCAACCCCATTCTGATTCAAGTGTAACCCGTCACTTTTGTACAGAACCCCCTGCCCCAGAAGAGATTCAAGTGTAACCTGTCACTTTTGTACAGAACCCCGTGCCCCAGAAGAGGTGGCGACCTCATTCAAGTGTAACCTGTCTCTTTTGTACAGAACGCCCTGCCCCAGAAGAGGTGGCGACCCCATTCTGATTCAAGTGTAACCCGTCACTTTTGTACAGAACCCCCTGCCCCAGAAGAGATTCAAGTGTAACCTGTCACTTTTGTACAGAACCCCGTGCCCCAGAAGAGGTGGCGACCTCATTCAAGTGTAACCCGTCACTTTTGTACAGAAACCCCTGCCCCAGAAGAGGTGGCGACCTCATTCTGATTCAAGTGTAACCCGTCACTTTTGTACAGAACCCCCTGCCCCAGAAGAGGTGGCGACCTCATTCTGATTCAAGTGTAACCCGTCACTTTTGTACAGAACCCCCTGCCCCAGAAGAGGTGGCGACATCATTCTGATTCAAGTGTAACCCGTCACTTTTGTACAGAACCCCCTGCCCCAGAAGAGGAGGCGACCTCATTCTGATTCAAGTGTAACCCGTCACTTTTGTACAGAACCCCCTGCCCCAGAAGAGGTGGCGACCTCATTTTGATTCAAGTGTAACCCGTATCTTTTGTATAGAACCCCCTGCCCCAGAAGAGGTGGCGACCTCATTCAAGTGTAACCCGTCACTTTTGTACAGTAACCCCTGCCCCAGAAGAGGTGGCGACCTCATTCTGATTCAAGTGTAACCCGTCACTTTTGTACAGAACCCCCTGCCCCAGAAGAGGTGGCGACCTCATTTTGATTCAAGTGTAACCCGTCACTTTTGTACAGAACCCCCTGCCCCAGAAGAGGTGGCGACCTCATTCAGGTGTAACCCGTCACTTTTGTACTGAAACCCCTGCCCCAGAAGAGGTGGCGACCTCATTCTGATTCAAGTGTAACCCGTCACTTTTGTACAGAACCCCCTGCCCCAGAAGAGGTGGCGACCTCATTCTGATTCAAGTGTAACCCGTCACTTTTGTACAGAACCCCCTACCCCAGAAGAGGTGGCGACCTCATTTTGATTCAAGTGTAACCCGTCACTTTTGTACAGAACGCCCTGCCCCAGAAGAGGTGGCGACCCCATTCTGATTCAAGTGTAACCCGTCACTTTTGTACAGAACCCCCTGCCCCAGAAGAGATTCAAGTGTAACCCGTCACTTTTGTACAGAACCCCCTGCCCCAGAAGAGGTGGCGACCTCATTTTGATTCAAGTGTAACCCGTCACTTTTGTACAGAACCCCCTGCCCCAGAAGAGGTGGCGACCTCATTCAGGTGTAACCCGTCACTTTTGTACAGAAACCCCTGCCCCAGAAGAGGTGGCGACCTCATACTGATTCAAGTGTAACCCGTCACTTTTGTACAGAACCCCCTGCCCCAGAAGAGGTGGCGACCTCATTCTGATTCAAGTGTAACCCGTCACTTTTGTACAGAACCCCCTACCCCAGAAGAGGTGGCGACCTCATTTTGATTCAAGTGTAACCCGTCACTTTTGTACAGAACGCCCTGCCCCAGAAGAGGTGGCGACCCCATTCTGATTCAAGTGTAACCCGTCACTTTTGTACAGAACCCCCTGCCCCAGAAGAGATTCAAGTGTAACCTGTCACTTTTGTACAGAACCCCGTGCCCCAGAAGAGGTGGCGACCTCATTCAAGTGTAACCCGTCACTTTTGTACAGAAACCCCTGCCCCAGAAGAGGTGGCGACCTCATTCTGATTCAAGTGTAACCCGTCACTTTTGTACAGAACCCCCTGCCCCAGAAGAGGTGGCGACCTCATTCTGATTCAAGCGTAACCCGTCACTTTTGTACAGAACCCCCTGCCCCAGAAGAGGTGGCGACCTCATTCTGATTCAAGTGTAACCCGTCACTTTTGTACAGAACCCCCTGCCCCAGAAGAGGTGGCGACCTCATTCTGATTCAAGTGTAACCCGTCACTTTTGTACAGAACCCCCTGCCCCAGAAGAGGTGGCGACCTCATTCTGATTCAAGTGTAACCCGTCACTTTTGTACAGAACCCCCTGCCCCAGAAGAGGTGGCGACCTCATTTTGATTCAAATGTAACCCGTCACTTTTGCACAGAACCCCCTGCCCCAGAAGAGGTGGCGACCTCATTCTGATTCAAGTGTAACCCGTCACTTTTGTACAGAACCCCCTGCCCAGGAAGAGGTGGCGACCTCATTTTGATTCAAGTGTAACCCGTCACTTTTGTACAGAACCCCCTGCCCCAGAAGAGGTGGCGACCTCATTCTGATTCAAGTGTAACCCGTCACTTTTGTACAGAAACCCCTGCCCCAGAAGAGGTGGCGACCGCATTCTGATTCAAGTGTAACCCGTCACTTTTGTACAGAACCCCCTGCCCCAGAAGAGGTGGCGACCTCATTCTGATTCAAGTGTAACCCGTCACTTTTGTACAGAACCCCCTGCCCCAGAAGTGGTGGCGACCTCATTCTGATTCAAGTGTAACCCGTCACTTTTGTACAGAACCCCCTACCCCTGAAGAGGTGGCGACCTCATTTTGATTCAAGTGTAACCCGTCACTTTTGTACAGAACGCCCTGCCCCAGAAGAGGTGGCGACCCCATTCTGATTCAAGTGTAACCCGTCACTTTTGTACAGAATCCCCTGCCCCAGAAGAGATTCAAGTGTAACCTGTCACTTTTGTACAGAACCCCGTGCCCCAGAAGAGGTGGCGACCTCATTCAAGTGTAACCTGTCACTTTTGTACAGAACGCCCTGCCGCAGAAGAGGTGGCGACCCCATTCTGATTCAAGTGTAACCCGTCACTTTTGTACAGAACCCCCTGCCCCAGAAGAGATTCAAGTGTAACCTGTCACTTTTGTACAGAACCCCGTGCCCCAGAAGAGGTGGCGACCTCATTCAAGTGTAACCCGTCACTTTTGTACAGAAACCCCTGCCCCAGAAGAGGTGGCGACCTCATTCTGATTCAAGTGTAACCCGTCACTTTTGTACAGAACCCCCTGCCCCAGAAGAGGTGGCGACCTCATTCTGATTCAAGCGTAACCCGTCACTTTTGTACAGAACCCCCTGCCCCAGAAGAGGTGGCGACCTCATTCTGATTCAAGTGTAACCCGTCACTTTTGTACAGAACCCCCTGCCCCAGAAGAGGAGGCGACCTCATTCTGATTCAAGTGTAACCCGTCACTTTTGTACAGAACCCCCTGCCCCAGAAGAGGTGGCGACCTCATTTTGATTCAAGTGTAACCCGTATCTTTTGTATAGAACCCCCTGCCCCAGAAGAGGTGGCGACCTCATTCAAGTGTAACACGTCACTTTTGTACAGTAACCCCTGCCCCAGAAGAGGTGGCGACCTCATTCAGGTGTAACCCGTCACTTTTGTACAGGAACCCCTGCCCCAGAAGAGGTGGCGACCTCATTCTGATTCAAGTGTAACCCGTCACTTTTGTACAGAACCCCCTGCCCCAGAAGAGGTGGCGACCTCATTCTGATTCAAGTGTAACCCGTCACTTTTGTACAGAACCCCCTACCCCAGAAGAGGTGGCGACCTCATTTTGATTCAAGTGTAACCCGTCACTTTTGTACAGAACGCCCTGCCCCAGAAGAGGTGGCGACCTCATTTTGATTCAAGTGTAACCCGTCACTTTTGCACAGAACCCCCTGCCCCAGAAGAGGTGGCGACCTCATTCTGATTCAAGTGTAACCCGTCACTTTTGTACAGAACCCCCTGCCCCAGAAGAGGTGGCGACCTCATTTTGATTCAAGTGTAACCCGTCACTTTTGTACAGAACCCCCTGCCCCAGAAGAGGTGGCGACCTCATTCAGGTGTAACCCGTCAATTTTGTACAGAACCCCCTACCCCAGAAGAGGTGGCGACCTTATTCTGATTCAAGTGTAACCCGTCACTTTTGTACAGAACCCCCTGCCCCAGAAGAGGTGGCGACCTCATTTTGATTCAAGTGTAACCCGTCACTTTTGTACAGAACCCCCTGCCCCAGAAGAGGTGGCGACCTCATTCAGGTGTAACCCGTCACTTTTGTACTGAACCCCCTGCCCCAGAAGAGGTGGCGACCTCATTCTGATTCAAGTGTAACCCGTCACTTTTGTACAGAACCCCCTACCCCAGAAGAGGTGGCGACCTCATTTTGATTCAAGTGTAACCCGTCACTTTTGTACAGAACGCCCTGCCCCAGAAGAGGTGGCGACCCCATTCTGATTCAAGTGTAACCCGTCACTTTTGTACAGAACCCCCTGCCCCAGAAGAGATTCAAGTGTAACCCGTCACTTTTGTACAGAACCCCCTGCCCCAGAAGAGGTGGCGACCTCATTTTGATTCAAGTGTAACCCGTCACTTTTGTACAGAACCCCCTGCCCCAGAAGAGGTGGCGACCTCATTCAGGTGTAACCCGTCACTTTTGTACAGAAACCCCTGCCCCAGAAGAGGTGGCGACCTCATTCTGATTCAAGTGTAACCCGTCACTTTTGTACAGAACCCCCTGCCCCAGAAGAGGTGGCGACCTCATTCTGATTCAAGTGTAACCCGTCACTTTTGTACAGAACCCCCTACCCCAGAAGAGGTGGCGACCTCATTTTGATTCAAGTGTAACCCGTCACTTTTGTACAGAACGCCCTGCCCCAGAAGAGGTGGCGACCCCATTCTGATTCAAGTGTAACCCGTCACTTTTGTACAGAACCCCCTGCCCCAGAAGAGATTCAAGTGTAACCTGTCACTTTTGTACAGAACCCCGTGCCCCAGAAGAGGTGGCGACATCATTCAAGTGTAACCCGTCACTTTTGTACAGAAACCCCTGCCCCAGAAGAGGTGGCGACCTCATTCTGATTCAAGTGTAACCCGTCACTTTTGTACAGAACCCCCTGCCCCAGAAGAGGTGGCGACCTCATTCTGATTCAAGCGTAACCCGTCAATTTTGTACAGAACCCCCTGCCCCAGAAGAGGTGGCGACCTCATTCTGATTCAAGTGTAACCCGTCACTTTTGTACAGAACCCCCTGCCCCAGAAGAGGAGGCGACCTCATTCTGATTCAAGTGTAACCCGTCACATTTTTTACAGAATCCCCTGCCCCAGAAGAGGTAGCGACCTCATTCTGATTCAAGTGTAACCCGTCACTTTTGTACAGAACCCCCTGCCCCAGGAGAGGTGGCGACCTCATTCTGATTCAAGTGTAACCCGTCACTTTTGTACAGAACCCCCTGCCCCAGAAGAGGTGGCGACCTCATTCTGATTCAAGTGTAACCCGTCACTTTTGTACAGAAACCCCTGCCCCAGAAGAGGTGGCGACCTCATTCTGATTCAAGCGTAACCCGTCACTTTTGTACAGAACCCCCTGCCCCAGAAGAGGTGGCGACCTCATTCTGATTCAAGTGTAACCCGTCACTTTTGTACAGAACCCCCTGCCCCAGAAGAGGAGGCGACCTCATTCTGATTCAAGTGTAACCCGTCACTTTTGTACAGAATCCCCTGCCCCAGAAGAGGTAGCGACCTCATTCTGATTCAAGTGTAACCCGTCACTTTTGTACAGAACCCCCTGCCCCAGAAGAGGTGGCGACCTCATTCTGATTCAAGTGTAACCCGTCACTTTTGTACAGAACCCCCTACCCCAGAAGAGGTGGCGACCTCATTTTGATTCAAGTGTAACCCGTCACTTTTGTACAGAACGCCCTGCCCCAGAAGAGGTGGCGACCCCATTCTGATTCAAGTGTAACCCGTCACTTTTGTACAGAACCCCCTGCCCCAGAAGAGATTCAAGTGTAACCTGTCACTTTTGTACAGAACCCCGTGCCCCAGAAGAGGTGGCGACATCATTCAAGTGTAACCCGTCACTTTTGTACAGAAACCCCTGCCCCAGAAGAGGTGGCGACCTCATTCTGATTCAAGTGTAACCCGTCACTTTTGTACAGAACCCCCTGCCCCAGAAGAGGTGGCGACCTCATTCTGATTCAAGCGTAACCCGTCAATTTTGTACAGAACCCCCTGCCCCAGAAGAGGTGGCGACCTCATTCTGATTCAAGTGTAACCCGTCACTTTTGTACAGAACCCCCTGCCCCAGAAGAGGAGGCGACCTCATTCTGATTCAAGTGTAACCCGTCACATTTTTTACAGAATCCCCTGCCCCAGAAGAGGTAGCGACCTCATTCTGATTCAAGTGTAACCCGTCACTTTTGTACAGAACCCCCTGCCCCAGGAGAGGTGGCGACCTCATTCTGATTCAAGTGTAACCCGTCACTTTTGTACAGAACCCCCTGCCCCAGAAGAGGTGGCGACCTCATTCAGGTGTAACCCGTCACTTTTGTACAGAAACCCCTGCCCCAGAAGAGGTGGCGACCTCATTCTGATTCAAGTGTAACCCGTCACTTTTGTACAGAACCCCCTGCCCCAGAAGAGGTGGCGACCTCATTCTGATTCAAGTGTAACCCGTCACTTTTGTACAGAACCCCCTACCCCAGAAGAGGTGGCGACCTCATTTTGATTCAAGTGTAACCCGTCACTTTTGTACAGAACGCCCTGCCCCAGAAGAGGTGGCGACCCCATTCTGATTCAAGTGTAACCCGTCACTTTTGTACAGAACCCCCTGCCCCAGAAGAGATTCAAGTGTAACCTGTCACTTTTGTACAGACCCCGTGCCCCAGAAGAGGTGGCGACCTCATTCAAGTGTAACCCGTCACTTTTGTACAGAAACCCCTGCCCCAGAAGAGGTGGCGACCTCATTCTGATTCAAGCGTAACCCGTCACTTTTGTACAGAACCCCCTGCCCCAGAAGAGGTGGCGACCTCATTCTGATTCAAGTGTAACCCGTCACTTTTGTACAGAACCCCCTGCCCCAGAAGAGGAGGCGACCTCATTCTGATTCAAGTGTAACCCGTCACTTTTGTACAGAATCCCCTGCCCCAGAAGAGGTAGCGACCTCATTCTGATTCAAGTGTAACCCGTCACTTTTGTACAGAACCCCCTGCCCCAGAAGAGGTGGCGACCTCATTCTGATTCAAGTGTAACCCGTCACTTTGTACAGAACCCCCTACCCCAGAAGAGGTGGCGACCTCATTTTGATTCAAGTGTAACCCGTCACTTTTGTACAGAACGCCCTGCCCCAGAAGAGGTGGCGACCTCATTCTGATTCAAGTGTAACCCGTCACTTTTGTACAGAACCCCCTGCCCCAGAAGAGATTCAAGTGTAACCTGTCACTTTTGTACAGAACCCCGTGCCCCAGAAGAGGTGGCGACCTCATTCTGATTCAAGTGTAACCCGTCACTTTTGTACAGAACCCCCTGCCCCAGAAGAGGTGGCGACCTCATTCTGATTCAAGTGTAACCCGTCACTTTTGTACAGAACCCCCTACCCCAGAAGAGGTGGCGACCTCATTTTGATTCAAGTGTAACCCGTCACTTTTGTACAGAACGCCTGCCCCAGAAGAGGTGGCGACCTCATTCTGATTCAAGTGTAACCCGTCACTTTTGTACAGAACCCCCCTGCCCCAAGAGAGATTCAAGTGTAACCCGTCACTTTTGTACAGAACGCCCTGCCCCAGAAGAGGTGGCGACCTCATTCTGATTCAAGTGTAACCCGTCACTTTTGTACAGAACCCCCTGCCCCAGAAGAGATTCAAGTGTAACCTGTCACTTTTGTACAGAACCCCGTGCCCCAGAAGAGGTGGCGACATCATTCAAGTGTAACCCGTCACTTTTGTACAGAAACCCCTGCCCCAGAAGAGGTGGCGACCTCATTCTGATTCAAGTGTAACCCGTCACTTTTGTACAGAACCCCCTGCCCCAGAAGAGGTGGGCGACCTCATTCTGATTCAAGTGTAACCCGTCACTTTGTACAGAACCCCCTACCCCAGAAGAGGTGGCGACCTCATTTTGATTCAAGTGTAACCCGTCACTTTTGTACAGAACGCCCTGCCCCAGAAGAGGTGGCGACCCCATTCTGATTCAAGTGTAACCCGTCACTTTTGTACAGAACCCCCTGCCCCAGAAGAGATTCAAGTGTAACCTGTCACTTTTGTACAGAACCCCGTGCCCCAGAAGAGGTGGCGACATCATTCAAGTGTAACCCGTCACTTTTGTACAGAAACCCTGCCCCAGAAGAGGTGGCGACCTCATTCTGATTCAAGTGTAACCCGTCACTTTTGTACAGAACCCCCTGCCCCAGAAGAGGTGGCGACCTCATTCTGATTCAAGCGTAACCCGTCAATTTTGTACAGAACCCCCTGCCCCAGAAGAGGTGGCGACCTCATTCTGATTCAAGTGTAACCCGTCACTTTTGTACAGAACCCCCTGCCCCAGAAGAGGAGGCGACCTCATTCTGATTCAAGTGTAACCCGTCACATTTTTTACAGAATCCCCTGCCCCAGAAGAGGTAGCGACCTCATTCTGATTCAAGTGTAACCCGTCACTTTTGTACAGAACCCCCTGCCCAGGAGAGGTGGCGACCTCATTCTGATTCAAGTGTAACCCGTCACTTTTGTACAGAACCCCTGCCCCAGAAGAGGTGGCGACCTCATTCTGATTCAAGTGTAACCCGTCACTTTTGTACAGAACCCCCTGCCCCAGAAGAGGTGGCGACCTCATTCTGATTCAAGTGTAACCCGTCACTTTGTACAGAACCCCCTACCCCTGAAGAGGTGGCGACCTCATTTTGATTCAAGTGTCAACCCGTCACTTTTGTACAGAACGCCCTGCCCCAGAAGAGGTGGCAACCCCATTCTGATTCAAGTGTAACCCGTCACTTTTGTACAGAACCCCCTGCCCCAGAAGAGATTCAAGTGTAACCTGTCACTTTTGTACAGAACCCCGTGCCCCAGAAGAGGTGGCGACCTCATTCAAGTGTAACCTGTCTCTTTTGTACAGAACGCCCTGCCCCAGAAGAGGTGGCGACCCCATTCTGATTCAAGTGTAACCCGTCACTTTTGTACAGAACCCCCTGCCCCAGAAGAGATTCAAGTGTAACCTGTCACTTTTGTACAGAACCCCGTGCCCCAGAAGAGGTGGCGACCTCATTCAAGTGTAACCCGTCACTTTTGTACAGAAACCCCTGCCCCAGAAGAGGTGGCGACCTCATTCTGATTCAAGTGTAACCCGTCACTTTGTACAGAACCCCCTGCCCCAGAAGAGGTGGCGACCTCATTCTGATTCAAGTGTAACCGTCACTTTTGTACAGAACCCCCTGCCCCAGAAGAGGTGGCGACATCATTCTGATTCAAGTGTAACCCGTCACTTTTGTACAGAACCCCCTGCCCCAGAAGAGGAGGCGACCTCATTCTGATTCAAGTGTAACCCGTCACTTTTGTACAGAACCCCCTGCCCAGAAGAGGTGGCGACCTCATTTTGATTCAAGTGTAACCCGTATCTTTTGTATAGAACCCCCTGCCCCAGAAGAGGTGGCGACCTCATTCAAGTGTAACCCGTCACTTTTGTACAGTCAACCCCTGCCCCAGAAGAGGTGGCGACCTCATTCTGATTCAAGTGTAACCCGTCACTTTTGTACAGAACCCCTGCCCCAGAAGAGGTGGCGACCTCATTTTGATTCAAGTGTAACCCGTCACTTTTGTACAGAACCCCCTGCCCCAGAAGAGGTGGCGACCTCATTCAGGTGTAACCCGTCACTTTTGTACTGAAACCCCTGCCCCAGAAGAGTGGCGACCTCATTCTGATTCAAGTGTAACCCGTCACTTTTGTACAGAACCCCTGCCCCAGAAGAGGTGGCGACCTCATTCTGATTCAAGTGTAACCCGTCACTTTTGTACAGAACCCCCTACCCCAGAAGAGGTGGCGACCTCATTTTGATTCAAGTGTAACCCGTCACTTTTGTACAGAACGCCCTGCCCCAGAAGAGGTGGCGACCCCATTCTGATTCAAGTGTAACCCGTCACTTTTGTACAGAACCCCCCTGCCCCAGAAGAGATTCAAGTGTAACCCGTCACTTTTGTACAGAACCCCCTGCCCCAGAAGAGGTGGCGACCTCATTTTGATTCAAGTGTAACCCGTCACTTTTGTACAGAACCCCCTGCCCCAGAAGAGGTGGCGACCTCATTCAGGTGTAACCCGTCACTTTTGTACAGAAACCCCTGCCCCAGAAGAGGTGGCGACCTCATACTGATTCAAGTGTAACCCGTCACTTTTGTACAGAACCCCCTGCCCCAGAAGAGGTGGCGACCTCATTCTGATTCAAGTGTAACCCGTCACTTTTGTACAGAACCCCCTACCCCAGAAGAGGTGGCGACCTCATTTTGATTCAAGTGTAACCCGTCACTTTTGTACAGAACGCCCTGCCCAGAAGAGGTGGCGACCCCATTCTGATTCAAGTGTAACCCGTCACTTTTGTACAGAACCCCCTGCCCCAGAAGAGATTCAAGTGTAACCTGTCACTTTTGTACAGAACCCCGTGCCCCAGAAGAGGTGGCGACCTCATTCAAGTGTAACCCGTCACTTTTGTACAGAAACCCCTGCCCCAGAAGAGGTGGCGACCTCATTCTGATTCAAGTGTAACCCGTCACTTTTGTACAGGACCCCTGCCCCCAGAAATGTGGCGACCTCATTCTGATTCAAGCGTAACCCGTCACTTTTGTACAGAACCCCCTGCCCCAGAAGAGGTGGCGACCTCATTCTGATTCAAGTGTAACCGTCACTTTTGTACAGAACCCCCTGCCCCAGAAGAGGTGGCGACCTCATTCTGATTCAAGTGTAACCCGTCACTTTTGTACAGAACCCCCTGCCCAGAAGAGGTGGCGACCTCATTCTGATTCAAGTGTAACCCGTCACTTTTGTACAGAACCCCCTGCCCCAGAAGAGGTGGCGACCTCATTTTGATTCAAATGTAACCCGTCACTTTTGCACAGAACCCCCTGCCAGAAGAGGTGGCGACCTC
>NW_026780202.1:34034-49564 GCF_030144855.1 Hypanus sabinus | reverse complement strand
GTGCATCTCTCCCATTACCCCTGTTACAGAGGGTGTATCTCTCCCATTACCCCTGTGACAGAGGGGGTATCTCCCCGTTACCCCTGTGACAGAGGGAGTCTGCCCCAGAAGAGGCAGATCGAAGACCTCACACAGGTGGTAGGATTAAATCCTTGGACAAGACAGTATCTGACGCGCAGCCCATTTCCCGAACGAGGGGGATAACATCTCCGACACCCAGGGACTTGGGCAGCTCCGCACTGCCCGTCCTGCCCCTTCAGATCGACAGCGAGGGTGGGGGGGGGGGGGCTTTTTCGTCGGCGACCGTCTCTGGGAGGGGGGGGGGGGGTCCAACTGCAAGACGAGCAACTCTGTGCTTCTGGATCCGCAGGGGGGTGGAAATGCCCGTCAATCCTGGAGGGGTTGGGGAGGGACGAGGGTGAGGCGGGGGCTTGTAAACCCGGAGCCCAGCACCGCCTCGGACACCCTGACCGGGTCTTGCGTCAGCGCGGATAAGCGGAACCCGGATCTCCGGACAAGAGACGCTGCATCGATCTGCGGGGGGGTGGGGGGGGGGTAACAGGAGCCGTCAGGGATTGTGGGTGGGGGGGTGTGATCGGTGACCCCGGGGCCTCGACATGACGCGGGGGGGGGGGGGGTGGTGGGTGTTCGGAAGGTCGCGTGGGCCCCGCCTGCGATCGGACGGGCCCAGAGCGGGCGAGAAGTGGGCCCACGCCGCTCAGCTCCCGAATCCGGGGCCGCAAGGGTCGGAGTGGAGGGGAACGCAGGATGAAGTGCCACGCGGGATGCCGGACCGTCAGGTGAGAGGGAGATGGCGAGGCCCAGGGTCTCTGTCCCGATTACTCTCAACGAAAACAAGAACAGGTTGCAGAATTCTCACCCCCATTCCAGAGGGAAAACTCTCCCCATTACCCCTATTACAGAGAGAGTCCCTCCCCCATTACCCCTGTTCCAGAGGGAGACTCTCCCCCATTACTTCGGTCACAGCAGGAGTCTCGACCCCATTACCCCTGTTCCAGAGGGAGACTCTCCCCCATTACCTCTGTCACAGGGGGAGTCTTGACCCCATTGCCCCTGTTACAGAGCGAGCATCTCCTTCCCCGGGGAAACTCCAAACAGAGGGCAGCTTGCCCTTTGCCTTTAGCCCCGGAGGAGGTGGTGGGGGCAAGAGAGCGATAGGATGGCAGGCTGCTACCGTGTGAGTGTAGTACACAAGTGGGGTCAAGAGGGAGAGCAGGAGGGAAAGGAAGATGAATCTCCCTCCACACCGTCCCATCACACACTCCCGGGGTCAGACACAGAGTGAATCTCCCTCCACACCGTCCCATCACACACTCCCGGGGTCAGACACAGAGTGAATCTCCCTCCACACCGTCCCATCACACACTCCCGGGGTCAGACACAGAGTGAATCTCCCCCCACACCGTCCCATCACACACTCCCGGGGTCAGGACACAGAGTGAATCTCCCTCCACACCGTCCCATCACACACTCCCGGGGTCAGACACAGAGTGAATCTCCCTCCGCACCGTCCCATCACACACTCTCGGGGTCAGACACAGAGTGAATCTCCCCCCTCACCGTCCCATCACACACTCCCGGGGTCAGACACAGAGTGAATCTCCCCCCACACCGTCCCATTACACACTCCCGGGATCAGACACAGAGTGAATCTCCCTCCACACCGTCCCATCACACACTCCCGGGGTCAGACACAGAGTGAATCTCCCTCCACTCCGTCCCATCACACACTCCCGGGGTCAGACACATAGTGAATCTCCCTCCACACCGTCCCCTCACACACTCCCGGGATCAGTCACAGAGTGAATCTCCCTCCACACCGTCCCATCACACACTCCCGGGGTCAGACACAGAGTGAATCTCCCTCCACACCGTCCAATCACACACTCCCGGAGTCAGACACAGAGTGAATCTCACTCCACACCGTCCCATCACACACTCCCGGGTTCAGACACGGAGTGAATCTCCCTCCACACCGTCCCCTCACACACTTCCGGATCAGACACAGAGTGAATCTCCCTCCACACCGTCCCCTCACACACACCCGCGGTCAGACACAGAGTGAATCTCCCTCCACACCGTCCCATCACGCTCTCCCGGGGTCAGACACAGAGTGAATCTCCCTCCACACCGTCCCATCACACTCTCCCGGGGTCAGACACAGAGTGAATCTCCCTCCACACCGTCACATCACACACTCCCGGGGTCAGACAGAGTGAATCTCCCTCCACACCGTCCCATCACACACTCCCGGGGTCAGACACAGAGTGAATCTCCCTCCACACCGTCCCATCACACACTCCCGGGGTCAGACACAGAGTGAATCTCCCTCCACACTCCCGGGGTCAGACACAGAGTGAATCTCCCTCCAGACCATCCCGTCACACACTCCCGGGGTCAGACACAGATTGAATCTCCCTCCACACCATCCCATCACACACTCCCGGGGTCAGACACAGAGTGAATCTCCCTCCACACCGTCCCATCACACACTCCCGGGGTCAGACACAGAGTGAATCTCCCTCCACACCGTCCCATCACACACTCCTGGGGTCAGACACAGAGTGAATCTCCCTCCACACCGTCCCATCACACACTCCCGGGGTCAGACACAGAGTGAATCTCCCTCCACACCGTCCCATCACACACTCCCGGGGTCAGACACAGAGTGAATCTCCCTCCACACCGTCCCATCACACACTCCCGGGGTCAGACACAGAGTGAATCTCCCTCCACACTCCCGGGGTCAGACACAGAGTGAATCTCCCTCCAGACCATCCCGTCACACACTCCCGGGGTCAGACACAGAGTGAATCTCCCTCCACACCGTCCCATCACACACTCCTGGGGTCAGACACAGAGTGAATCTCCCTCCACACCGTCCCAGCACACACTCCCGGGGTCAGACACAGAGTGAATCTCCCTCCACACCGTCCCATCATACTCTACCGGGGTCAGACACAGAGTGAATATCCCTCCACACCGTCCCATCACACACTCCCGGGGTCAGACACAGAGTGAATCTCCCTCCACACCGTCCCAGCACACACTCCCGGGGTCAGACACAGAGTGAATCTCCCTCCACACCGTCCCATCACACACTCCCGGGGTCAGACACAGAGTGAATCTCCCTCCACACCGTCCCAGCACACACTCCCGGGGTCAGACACAGAGTGAATCTCCCTCCACACCGTCCCATCACACACTCCCGGGGTCAGACACAGAGTGAATCTCCCTCCACACTCCGGGGTCAGACACAGAGTGAATCTCCCTCCAGACCATCCCGTCACACACTCCCGGGGTCAGACACAGAGTGAATCTCCCTCCACTCCGTCCCATCACACACACCCGGGGTCAGACACAGAGTGAATCTCCCTCCACACCGTCCCATCACACACTCCCGGGGTCAGACACAGAGTGAATCTCCCTCCACACCGTCCCATCACACACTCCTGGGGTCAGACACAGAGTGAATCTCCCTCCACACCGTCCCAGCACACACTCCCGTGGTCAGACACAGAGTGAATCTCCCTCCACACCGTCCCATCATACTCTACCGGGGTCAGACACAGAGTGAATATCCCTCCACACCGTCCCATCACACACTCCCGGGGTCAGACACAGAGTGAATCTCTCTCCACACCGTCCCATCACACACTCCCGTGGTCAGACACAGAGTGAATCTCCCTCCACACCGTCCCATCACACACTCCTGAGGTCAGACACAGAGTGAATCTCCCTCCACACCGTCCCATCACACACTCCCGGGGTCAGGCACAGAGTGAATCTCCCCCCACACCGTCCCATCACACACTCCCGGGGTCAGACACAGATTGAATCTCCCTCCACACCGTCCCATCACACACTCCCGGGGTCAGAAAGGAGTAGTGAGTGAAGAATGGAGGGAGGGGAGAGAACTGGTTCAGCGAGGATTTAACATGGTTAGACTGATGTCCACCGTACATTCTTGGCACCAGTTCCCCTTAGAAGAAATTCCTAGAACCGGAGTTGGTGAAGTCTTGGAATCCGGGAATTCTGTGGAGAGAGAAAGAATGTATGAGTGAAAGAGAGAGAGTGTGTGTGTGTCGGGGGGGGGGGGGGGGTGGGTGGGAGGAGAGCTGATGAGGTAGAAAAAGCGGGAGGGTCAATGAGGGCGATTTTTTTATCACCCAGAGGACGGTGTATGGCGAGAAGGGGAGGAGAGTGGCGGAAGAAGAGAAGGGGAGGAAAGTGCTGAGGGATGGAGAAACTGAGAGGGAGGGAAGGACTGAGGTGCCGAGACATGAAAATGAGGAGAGAGGGTCAGCGGGGAGAAGCGGGTGGGAGGAAGAGAGGGGGGGGATAGAGTTGAGTAGAATGGGGTTAGGGAGTTGGGGGATTGAGGGAGGAGAGGGGCAAAGGAAGGAGAGAGAGGGGTGGAGACGGGATGCCGTGAGAGGGGCAGAGTGGAGAGTGAGGGAGAGGGGAAATTGAGAGGGGGAGATGAGCAGAGCGGGGTGATGGGGTGAGAGCGAGGGGCAGAGTGGAGAGTGAGGGACAGTGGGGGAGTGGGAGTGTGTGGGGGATGGAGGAAGAGAGAGCGGGGGGGGATTCAGGGGAGATGAGCAGAGAGGGGTGATGGGGTGAGATGGAGGGGCAGAGTGGAGAGTGAGGGACAGTGGGGGAGTGGGAGAGTGTGGGTGTTGGAGGAAGAGAGAGCGGGGGGAGGAATTGAGATGGGGAGATGAGCACAGTAGAGAGGAGGGGAGGAGAGAGGGTAGAGAAGGCGATGGGAGAGAGGAGGGGAAAGCGGGAAGAAGAGGTGAGAGGGAGAGTGTGGGGAAGGGGGAGTGGGGTGAACGCGAGGGGAGAGAGTGGGGTGAACGCGAGTGGGGAGGGGAGCTGGGAGTGGTGAGGTGGAGAAAGAGAGAGAGAGCGGGGTCTGAGACTGAGGAACGCGGGCCGGGGAGCCCGAGGGAAGAGAGAGTTAACTGTCTGCCGGGGGGAGTCCGCGGCCGGGGCCGCGATGGGACGTCTGTGGCATTCGCGGCTGTTGTCCGAGCACGGGGGAAGTCCCTGAGCCGGAGCCAGCGCGGAGGCTGAGGGGAGGTCGGGCTTGTCCGAGACCACAGCGGGCTGAGGGCTGGAGAGGGCGAGGGACGATAGATAGATCGAGAGAAGAGAGCGTGTTCAACCGCAGCATGGAGCGCGGCGTCTGCCTGAACTTCATTTTTTTCCTCTTGGGGAAAGGCATATCGGGCCTGGATCCCTCAGGTAGGCGACCGTCACTCCTCTCCACTCCCTCCTACCCCCTCCCTCCGCCCCGTCTTGTCCTCTCTCTTCCTACCCCTCCTCACCGTCCACTCCCCACCCCTCTCTCTCCCTCACCTCTCTCTCCGCTCTTTCTCTTTCTCTTCCCTACCCCCTTCCCTCACCTTCCTTCCCCCGTCTCCCCCCACCCTCTCACTTCTCTCTCCCTCTGACACTCCCTCCGTCCCTCTCCCTCTACCGCTCTCTCCTCCTGCCCTTTCCCTACTTCTGTCCCTCCTTCCCCTGCTCCTCCTCCCCCCCTCTCTCTCTCTCTCTGCACCTTCTACCGTTAATATTTTGCAGATGTGAGCTTTTTGCGGCCGAGATTTTAAATGTCTGTCTGGTCGGCTGCTGTGCGTGTTGTAACCCGGACGGAGGGGGGCTGGGGTACAGGTTTGGTGAATTGGCCAACCCCGGCTTCACTCTCCCCATCCCCGTCCCCACCGAACCACCCCACGCCCCCCCCCCCCCAACCCCCAGGACTGAGTGAGGGAGGTGGGTGTAAATCAGCCCCCGGTTCCCGCTCCCCATCTCCGACCCGCCGATCCCTGGGTTAGGGAGGGAGGGAGGGGTAGAATCACACCCGGGCGGGCGGCCCCCCCCCCCGCTCCCCGTCACTGCCCCGCCGACCCCAGGGTCGCGGGATCCCCCATCGCTGCCCCGCCTTGTTGTTGTGAATCCCGGCTCAGTTTGGCCGGCGCTGAACCGCAGACCCTGGCGCGCGTCCCGGAAGCAAGGATTTAATCCCAAACTCTTGACTTAATTCCTTCTGGATGGCTTCCCAGACTTAATAACTTTTTTTCCCAGCGCTCAGACCCCCGCCAGGAAGCTGTCAGGAGGGGCCGGGGCCAGACAAGCTCGTCCCGACCGCTCTCGGCCCCGACCCCGTCAGGAGAGGCCGGGGCCAGACAAGCTCGTCCCGACCGCCCGTGACTGACCGCTCTCGGCCCCGACCCCGTCAGGAGGGGCCGGGGCCAGACAAGCTCGGGTTTTTGCCTTGTTTTTCCGCCGGGGCAGCGGAGGCCACAGGGATGGGCGGACTCCTGGAGATGGTTTATTGTTAACAAATATACCGAGCAACAGCGAGGTGCACTGTTCCTGCAGATCAGAGAGGGGAGGGTCGGGGGAGAGGGAGAAAAAGGGAGGGAGAGAGCGGGTTAGAAAGAGAGAGGGGGGGGGGGAAGGAGAGGGATAGGGGAGAAAAAGGGAGAGAGGGAGAGAGAGGGGGAGAGTAAGAGAGAGAGGGTCGAGAGAGAGGGTTAGAAAGAGAGGGAGAGGGAGAAGGAGAGAGGGGGAGAGAGGGGGAGAGGGGGAGAGAGAGAGGGTTAGAAAGAGGGGGGAAGGAGAGGGAGAGAGGGATAGAGGGAGGGGGAGAAAAAGGGAGAGAGGGGGAGAGTAAGAGAGAGAGGGTCGAGAGAGAGGGTTAGAAAGAGAGGGAGAGGGAGAAGGAGAGAGGGGGAGAGAGGGGGAGAGGGGGAGAGAGAGAGGGTTAGAAAGAGAGGGGGGAAGGAGAGGGAGAGAGAGAGGGAGGGGGAGAAAAAGGGAGAGAGGGGGACAGTAAGAGAGAAGAGAGGGCAAGAAAGAGGGAGAAGGAGAGAGAGAGTGAGAATGAGAGGGAGAGAGATTGAGAGAGAGAGGGAGAGTAAGAGAGAGTCGGCCGAGAGAGAGGGTTAGAAAGAGGGAGAGGGAGAAGGAGAGAGAGAGTGGGGGCAGAGAGAGAGAGAGAGAGAGGGAGGGAACAATAAATGAGATGAGAACAAGCCAGCCAGAAGGGTTCAGAAGCCAGGAGCTCCGGCTCTCGGTGGGGTGGGCGTCTTCACACAGAGAGTGGTGGGCGTATGGAATGAACTGCCAGATGAAGTGTTAAATACTTTTAACATTTGAGAAGAACTTGGACGAGTACACGGATGGGAGGGTTATGGAGGGATATGGTCCAGGTGCAGGTCAGTGGGACCCGGCAGAAAAATGGTTCGGCACAGGCAAGAAGGGCCGAAGGGCCTGTTTCTGTGCTGTAACGTTCTCTGGTTCCAGCTGAGGAGGTAGGACGTCCGCCAACGTGACCGATGGGGTGGGGCGCCCCATTTTCCACAGGCCACACACTGTAGGTTAAATCAGGGCAAGGTCGCCCCGTGTTTGGCAGCTAGGATCACAGTCAGGAAAAATGCCTGGGGGACGGGGCACAAACAGTGTGGCGGCGGCGAACCGGACGCTTTTAGTCCCACTTCCCTCACTATCACGCGCCGATCCAAACGTCTCGCGGGAGTCCCGAACATTACAATTACAGCCCGGAAACAGGCCATCTCGGCCCCTCCAGTCCGTGCCGAACGCTTACTCTCACCTAGTCCCACCGACTCGCTCTCAGCCCATAACCCTCCATTCCTTCCCTGTCCACATACCCGTCCAATTTTACTTTCAATGACAATACCGAACCTGCCTCTACCACTTCTACTGGAAGCTCGCTCCACACAGCTACCACTCTCTGAGTAAAGAAGTTCCCCCTCGTGTTACCCCTAAACTTTTGCCCCCTAACTCTCAACCCATGTCCTCTAGTTTGAATCTCCCCTACTCTCAATGGAAAAGGCCTATCCCCCTCATAATTTTAAATACCTCTATCAAGCCCCCCCCCCCCAACCTTCTACGCTCCAAAGAATAAAGACCTAACTTGTTCAAACTTTCCCTGTAACTTAGCTGCTGAAACCCGGGTAACTTTCTAGTAAATCTCCTCTGTACTCTCTCTATTTAGTTGACGTTTTTCCTATAATTCGGTGACCAGAACTGTACACAATACTCCAAATTCGGCCTCACCAGTGCCTTGTACAATTTTAACATTACATCCCAACTCCTATATTCAATGCTCTGATTTATAAAGGCCAGCGTACCAAAAGCTTTCTCCACCACCCTATCCACATGAGATTCCACCTTCAGGGAACTATGCACCATTATTCCTGGATCACTCTGTTCTACTGCATTCCTCAATGCCCTGCCATTTACCATGTATGTCCTATTTTGATTATTCCTAACAAAATAGAGCACCTCACACTTATCAGCATTAAACTGCATCTGCCATCTTTCAGCCCACTCTTCTAACTGGCCTAAATCTCTCCGCAAGCTTTGAACACCTACCACATTATCCACATACTTCCCTCCACCACGACGCCAGACTGCAGATTCCAGGCACCCACTAATCTCTGCGTACAAAACCTGCCCCCACTCCCCGCACCCCCTTGGAAATGAACCACCCCCCCTCACCCTAAATGGATGCCCTCTTTGGTTTTTTTTTTAAAAGAACATTTTCGCCGCGGCGGAGAAAGATACGGGCTCTCTCCTCTAGCGGTGCGTCCCGTGATAGTCGGGCCTCCGCCGCCCCGGATCCGGTGAAAAAGCTCGCCTTGATAGTCAGAGACTTTTTCCCGGGGCTGAAATGGTTGCTACGAGAGGTCACAGGTTTAAGGTGCTGGGGAGTAGGTACAGAGGAGATGTCAGGGGTAAGTGTTTCACTCAGAGAGTGGTGAGTGTGTGGAATGGGCTGCCGGCAACGGTGGTGGTGGAGGCCGATACGATGGGGTCTTTTCGGAGACTTTTGGATGGTACACGGAGCTCAGAAAAATAGAGGGCTATGGGTAACCCTGGTGATTACTAAGGTAGGGACGTGTTCGGCACAGCTTTGTGGGCCGAAGGGCCTGCATTGGGCTGTAGGGTTTTAATGTTTCCTCATCCCAGTCCTAAACCTACTCCCCCGAATCTTGAGGCTCTGTCCCCTAGTCTCGCCGACCGGTGGAATCGACTTCCCTGCCTCGACCTCATCTGTCCCTCTGATAATTCTGTTAGATCTCCTCTCATCCTTCCGAATTCCAGCCAGTGCAGTCCCAGGCGACTCGATCTCTCCTCATAGTCTGAGAGATGAGGAGACTATCCTCATATAGTCTCCCATATCTATATGGGATATGGATATATCCCCGCCCCCCCACCACCACATCTGGAATCAGCCTGGTGACCCCCCTGCACCGCCTCAAAGCCGGTATCTCCGTCCTCGAGTCTAGAGACCAGAACTGCACCCAGTACTCCGGGTGCGGCCTCACCCTGCCCACTGCACCAAACCCTCAGCCACGCATTCATATAAACCATATAACAATTACAGCACGGAAACAAACCATCTCGGCCATTCTAGTCCGTGCCGAACGCTTACTCACCTAGTCTCATGACCTGCACTCAGCCCATAACCCTCCATTCCTTTCCTGTCCATATACCTATCCAATTTTACTTTAAATGACAATACCGAACCTACCGACTCTACCACTTCTATTGGAAGCTCGTTCCACACAGCTACCACTCTCTGAGTAAAGAAATTCCCCCTTGTGTTACCCCTAAACTTTTGCTCCTTAACTCTCAACTCCCGAGGTCAGACGCAGAGTGAATCTCCCTCCACACACTCCCGGGGTCAGACACAGAGTGAATCTCCCTACACACCGTCCCATCAGACACTCCCGGGGTCAGACACAGAGTGAATCTCCCTCCACACCGTCCCATCACACACTCCCGAGGTCAGACACAGAGTGAATCTCCCTCCACACCGTCCCATCACACACTCCCGGGGTCAGACACAGAGTGAATCTCCCTCCACACCGTCCCATCACACACTCCCGGGGTCAGGCACAGAGTGAATCTCCCTCTACACCGTCCCATCACACACTCCCGGGGTCAGACACAGAGTGAATCTCCCTCCACTCCGTCCCATCACACACTCCCGGGGTCAGACACAGAGGGAATCTCCCTCCACACCGTCCCATCACACACTCCCGGGGTCAGACACAGAGCGAATCTCCCTCCACACCGTCCCATCACACACTCCCGGGGTCAGACACAGAGTGAATCTCCCTCCACACCGTCCCATCACACACTCCCGGGGTCAGACACAGAGTGAATCTCCCTCCACACCGTCCCATCACACACTCCCGGGGTCAGACACAGAGTGAATCTCCCTCCACACCGTCCCATCACACACTCCCGGGGTCAGACACAGAGTGAATCTCCCCCCACACCGTCCCATCACACACTTCCGGGATCAGACACAGAGTGAATCTCCCTCCACACCGTCCCATCACACACTCCCGGGGTCAGACACAGAGTGAATCTCCCTCCACACCGTCCCATCACACACTCCCGAGGTCAGACACAGAGTGAATCTCCCTCCACACCGTCCCATCACACACTCCCGGGGTCAGACACAGAGCGAATCTCCCTCCACACCGTCCCATCACACACTCCCGGGGTCAGACACAGAGCGAATCTCCCTCCACACCGTCCCATCACACACTCCCGGGGTCAGACACAGAGTGAATCTCCCTCCACACCTTCCCATCAGACACTCCCGGGGTCAGACACAGAGTGAATCTCCCTCCACACCGTCCCATCACACACTCCCGAGGTCAGACACAGAGTGAATCTCCCTCCACACCGTCCCATCACACACTCCCGGGGTCAGACACAGAGTGAATCTCCCTCCACACCGTCCCATCACACACTCCCGAGGTCAGACACAGAGTGAATCTCCCTCCACACCGTCCCATCACACACTCCCGGGGTCAGACACAGAGGGAATCTCCCTCCACACCGTCCCATCACACACTCCCGGGGTCAGACACAGAGCGAATCTCCCTCCACACCGTCCCATCACACACTCCCGGGGTCAGACACAGAGCGAATCTCCCTCCACACCGTCCCATCACACACTCCCGGGGTCAGACACAGAGCGAATCTCCCTCCACACCGTCCCATCACACACTCCCGGGGTTAGACTCAAAGTGAATCTCCCCCCGCACCGTCCCATCACACACTCCCGGGTTCAGACACAGAGTGAATTTCCCTCCACACCCTCCCATCACACACTCCCTGGGTCATACTCAGAGTGAATCTCCCTCCACACTGTCCCAACACACACTCCCGGGGTCACACACAGAGTGAATCTCCCTCCACACTGTCCCAACACACACTCCCGGGGTCACACACAGAGTGGATCTCCCTCCGCACCGTCCCATCACACACTCCCGGGGTCAGACACAGAGTGAATCTCCCTCCCCACCGTCCCATCACACACTCCCGGGGACAGACACAGAGTGAATCTCCCTTCTCACCGCCCCATCACACACTCCCGTGGTCAGACACAGAGTGAATCTCCCTCCACACCGTCCCATCACACACTCCCGTGGTCAGACACAGATTGAATCTCTCCCCACACCGTCCCTTCACACAATCCCAGAGTCAGTGGCAGCTATTTCGGACCCTGGTCAGACCCCACTTGGGGTACTGTGCTCAGTTCTGGTCGCCTCGCTGCAGGAAGGACGTGGAAACCATAGAAAGGGTGCAGAGGGGATTTACAAGGATGTTCACAGGAGGAATACTGCAGATGCTGGAAATTCAAACAACAACACACACAAAATGCTGGAGGAACACAGCAGGCCAGGCAGCATCTATAGGGAGAAGCGCTGTCGACATCTCGGGCCAAGACCCTTCGTCAGGACTGCAAGAGATTTGAAAGTAGTGGGGGGAGGGGGCAATGTGAAATGTTAGGAGAAGACGGGAGGGGGTGGGATGAAGCTAAGAGCTGGAAAGGTGATTGGTGAAAGTGATACAGAGCTGGAGAAGGGAGAGGATCATGGGACGGGAGGCCTCGGGAGAAAGAAAGGGGGAGGGGAGAAGCACCAGAGGGAGATGGAGAACAAGCAAACAACTAAATATGTCAGGGATGGGGGTAAGAAGGGGAGGAGGGGCATTAACGGAAGTTAGAGAAGTCAATGTTCATGCCATCAGGTTGGAGGCTACCCAGCCGGTATATAAGGTGTTGTTCCTCCAACCTGAGTGTGGCTCCATCTCGACAGTAGAGGAGGCCATGGATAGACATATCAGAATGGGACTGGGACGTGGAATTAAAATGTGTGGCCACTGGGAGATCATGCTTTCTCTGGCGGACCGAGCGTAGGTGTTCAGCGAAACAGTCTCCCAGTCTGCGTCGGGTCTCACCAATATATAAAAGGCCACACCGGGAGCACCGGACACAGTATACCACACCAGCCGACTCACAAGTGAAGTGTCGCCTCACCTGGAAGGACTGTCTGGGGCCCTGAATGGTGGTGAGGGAGGAAGTGTAAGGGCAGGTTTAGCACTAGTTCCGTTTACAAGGGTAAGTGCCAGGAGGGATATCGGTGGGAAGTGATGGGGGACATAAATGGACAAGGGAGTCGTGTAGGGAGCGATCCCTGCGAAAAGCAGAAAGGGGAGGGGAGGGAAAATGTGTTTGGTAGTGGGATCCCGTTGGAGGTGGCGGAAGTTATGGAGACCTGGAGGCTGGTGGGGTGGTAGGTAAGGACAAGGGGCACCCTATCTGGAGTGTGTTGGCGGGTGAATGGGGTAAGGGCAGATGTGCGGGAAATGGGGGAGTTTTTGTGTGTGTTGTTGTTACAAGGATGTTGCCCGGATTGGGGAGCATGCCTTATGAGAATAGGTTGAGTGAACTCGGCCTTTTCTCCTTGGAGCAACGGAGGATGAGAGGTGACCTGACAGAGGTGTATAAGATGATGAGAGGCATTGATCGTGTGGATAGTCAGAGGCTTTTCCCCGGGGCTGAAATGGTTGCCACAAGAGGACACGGGTTTGAGGAGCTGGGGAGTAGGTACAGAGGAGATGTCAGGGGTAAGTTTTTTACTGAGAGAGTGGTGAGTGTGTGGAATGGGCTGCCGGTGATGGTGGTGGACCCCAGACCCTCAGCCTCCTATCCCTGGCACTTGACATTCTGCAGCCCAGCGGAGAACGGAGTCGAATTGCCAGCTCCGTATTGGGTCTTGTAAAAGTCTATTGCCCTTCTCTCCCACCTCCCCTCCTCCCTCGCGCCTTCTCCAACTCGTCCCCCCACCATTCCCCCACTCGCTTTCTCTCGCCCCCATTTCTCCATGTCCCTCCCTCTCCATCTCTCTCCTCCCTTCTTTCTCCTCCCCAATTCTTCAACCACGCTCTCCCATCCCTTCTCTCTCCTCCCCTTCCTCCGCCTCCCTCCAGCCCCCTCCCTACCTGCTGCTCCTTAACCGGCTCGCTTCTCCCCTCATTCCATCTTCTCCCACTCCTCTCCTTCACCCCGCTTTCCTTTCTGTCTCTCACATCGCCTCCCCTTCGTCCTACCCCTCAGCCTCCCCCTCCCAGAGCGCATGTCCCTCATTTCCAAAACCTCGCCTCTCTGCCCACCCCACCCCCTGAAACCCTCCTACCGCTCCTCATCGCCTCTGAACCTGGACTAGCTCTTCTCCCGGGATGTCCCGTTTAGGAAGGGCAATCAACAGATAACAGTCCCCAAAATCTCGGGACATTTCCCTCTCCAGCTTCCCTCCCTGCCCCACACACTGCTGTTCGTTGTTCTTCTCACATTCTCCTCTCCCTTCCACGCACTCTTTCTCTCTCTCTCTCCCCTCCTCTCCTGTCCTTTCTCCCTCTCTCTCCCTTCTCTCTTTCATTCCTTCCCTCTCCCCGAACTTCTGTCCCTACATAACCATATAACAATTACAGCACGGAAACAGGCCATCTCGGCCCTTCTATTCCGTGCCGAACGCTTACTCTCACCTCGTCCCACCGACCCGCACTCAGCCCATAACCCTCCATTCCTTTCCTGTCCATATGCCTATCCAATTTTACTTTAAATGACAATACCGAACCTGCCTCTACCACTTCTACTGGAAGCTCGTTCCACACAGCTACCACTCTGAGTAAAGAAATTCCCCCTCGTGTTACCCCTAAACTTTTGCTCCCTAACTCTCAACTCATGTCCTCTTGTTTGAATCTCCCCTACTCTCAATGGAAAAGGCCTATCCACGTCAACTCTATCTATCCCCCTCATTATTTTAAATACCTCTATCAAGTTGCCCCTTAACCTTCTGTGCTCCAAAGAATAAAGACCTAACTTGTTCAGACTTTCTCTGTAACAGGTGCTGAAACCCAGGTAACATTCTAGTAAATTCCTTCGTACTCTCTCTATTTTGTTGACATCTTTCCTATAATTTGGTGACCAGAACTGTACACAATACTCCAAATTCGGCCTCATCAATGCCTTGTACAATTTTAACATTACATCCCAACTCCTATACTCAATGTTCTGATTTATAAAGGCCAGCATACCAAAAGCTTTCTTCACCACCCTATCCACATGAGATTCCACCTTCGGGGAACTATGCACCATTATTCCTAGATCAGTTCTGGTCACCTCACTACAGGAAGGATGTGGAAGCCATAGAAAGGGTGCAGAGGAGATTTACAAGGATGTTGCCTGGATTGGGGAGCATGTCTTATGAGAATAGATTGAGTGAACTCGGCCTTTTCTCCTTGGAGCGACGGAGGACGAGAGGTGACCTGATAGAGGTGTACAAGATAATGAGAGGCATTGATCGTGTGGATGGTCAGAGACTTTTTCCCCGGGGCTGAAATGGTTGCCACAAGAGGACTCAGGTTTAAGGCGCTGGGGAGTAGGTACAGAGGAGATGTCAGGGGTGAGTTTTTTACTCAGAGAGTGGTGAGTGTGTGAAACGGGCTGCCGGGAACGGTGGTGGAGGCGGATACGAGGGGGTCTTTTCAGAGACTCCTGGATAGGTGCGTGGAGCTTAGAAAAATAGAGGGTTGTGGGTAACCCTAGAGATCTGTAAGGTAGGGACGTGATCGGCACAGCTTTGTGGGCCGAAAGGGCCTGTATTGTGCTGTAGGTTTTCTATGTTTCTAACAACGTCAAACGACAACGGAACTCTTTGGGACCTTGGGCTCCAAGTTCGCGGCTGCGAAGTCACATCGGGCCCTCTTGTCTCTCCACTCGCCGGGGCACTGAGCTAAGCGGTCAGGGAGTCACGTTGCGACTCCGCAGAGCTTTCGTTAGGCTGCAGCTGGAGCATCGCGTCGCAGATCCACTTGGCAGTGTGGAGGGTGAGTGGGATCTTGGGCTCCGAGTCCACGGGACGCTCAAAGCAGCTGCGCAGGTTGACTGTGTTGTTTAAAGGGCGTGCGGTGCATTGTCCTTCATCAACAGTGGGACTGAATTCAGGAGCCGAGAGGTAACGTTGCAGCTATATAGGACGCTGGTCAGACCCCACTTGGAGTACTGTGCTCAGTTCTGGTCGCCTCACTACAGGAAGGACGTGGAAGCCATAGAAAGGGTGCAGAGGAGATTTACAACGACGTTACCTGGATTGGGGAGC
>NW_026780202.1:24034-29034 GCF_030144855.1 Hypanus sabinus | reverse complement strand
ACGACACTCGGACAGGGACACGGATAGGAAAGGTTTAGAGGGAAACGGGTAGTCCGTCTGTGGAAGGAGCTGCCGGAGGAAGTGGTCGAGGCAGGTACATTAACGACACTCGGACAGGGACACGGATAGGAAAGGTTTAGAGGGATACGGGTGGTCCGTCTGTGGAAGGAGCTGCCGGAGGAAGTGGTCGAGGCAGGTACATTAACGACACTCGGACAGGGACACGGATAGGAAAAGGTTTAGAGGGATACGGGTGGTCCGTCTGTGGAAGGAGCTGCCGGAGGAAGTGGCCGAGGCAGGTCCATTAACGACAGACCGTGGGGAGTGTCGACGGACAGAGGGACCTCGGTGTACGAGGGTAGGACACACACCGTGAACGGTGGGGAGTGTCGAGGGACAGGGGGACCCTCGGTGTACGAGGGTCGGACACACACGTGAACAGTGGGGAGTGTCGCGGGACAGGGGGACCTCGGTGTACGAGGGTCGGACACACACCGTGAACAGTGGGGAGTGTCGCGGGACAGGGGGACCTCTACCGTCATTTGCTGAAGAGCCGGACGGTTGAGGGGTGATAACCGTTCCTCAGCCTGGCGGCGCGGGGGGGAAAGGTGGAGGGCGAGGAGATGAAGGGATCCAGCCGGAGAGGCGAGCGGACCACGGGAGAGAGGGAAGTAGATCCACGGGGAGGAAATGGTCTCCAGCAACACGGAAAACCGACAGCGCAAAGCCAGTCCTCCAGAGCCGCTGATTGTCGAAAGCCGCTGGCCGCCATGCCTTCCGCCACCCGGGTGGGTGCTGAGTGAAGGCCGCATGGACCGCGGGGACTTGTCCACCTTCACTTCCCCAGGCACCTTCTCCCAGTCTTCTGCCCCCCGGACACTTCCGAGATCCCCCGGCGTACCGCCAGTGAAGACTGACGGGTTTCACCAATTCAGTTCACCCGCCATTTCCTTGTTCCCCTCGTTATTACCTCTGCAGCATCGTTTACCCGCGGTCCGATACCCACCCGCGCTTCTCTTTGAGACTTTACATCGCTGAAGAAACGTTTTCTGTCCCCATTAATATTATCGGCTAGCGCGCATTTGTATTGAAACGAGAGAGAGAGAGAGAGAGAGAGAGAGAGAGATAGTGTGAGAGAGAGAGAGAGAGACAGAGAGAGAGAGAGAGAGAGAGAGAGAGAGAGAGAGAGAGGAGAGAGAGAGAGAGAGAGAGAGAGAGGGAGAGAGGGGAGAGAGTGAGAGAGAGAGGGAGAGAGAGAGAGATATGTAGAGATAGAGTGAAGGCAGACAGAGAGAGGAGAGAGTGTAAGAGAGTGAGAGGGAGGTAGAGGTACGTAGAGGCGAGGGAGATAAAGAGGGGAGAGAGAGAGGGGAGGAGGGAGAGGGAGAGAGAAAGAGAGAAAGGGGAGAGAGAGTGAGAGAAAGGCAGAGTGAGGGGTGAGAGAGACGAGAGAGAGAGTGAGAGAGAGGGGGAGAGAGAGTGTGAGTGAGAGAGAGAAGGCAGAGAGAAGAGAGAGACAGAGAGCAGAGAGAGAGAGAGAGAGAGAGAGGAGAGAGAGAGGGTGAGAGAGAGATGGTGTGTGAGAGAGAGTGTGGTGTAGAGGGTAGAGAGGTGAGGGACGTAAGGAGGGAGGAGAAAAAGGGGAGAGCAGAGAGAGTGGGAAGAGAGAGGGAGAGGAGAGAGAAATGGGAGAGAGTGAGTGAGAGAGAGAGGAGAGAGTGAGAGTGTGAGTGTGAGAGAGGGGAGAGTGAGGGGAGAGAGAGTGTGAGAGAGTGAGTGAGGGAGGGGAGAGAGAGAATGAGTGAGAGAGAGAGGGAGAGAGAGAGAGTGCGAGAGAGGGGGAGAGAGAGTGAGTGAGTGAGAGAGAGAGAGGAAGCAGAGAGAGAAAGAGAGAGTGGGAGAGGAAAGAGTGTGAGAGAGAGGTAGGGGTATGTAGAGACAGAGAGTGAAGGCAGAAAGAGGGGAGACGCGGAGTGTGTGTCTGTGAGAGAGGGAAGGGATACAGATAGAGGGAGTGTGTGTAAGAGTGAGGTAGAGGTACGTAGAGGGAGGGAGAAAAAGAGGGGAGAGAGAGAGGAGAGACAGAGAGGGAGGGAGGGTGGGACGAGGCTGACATTAATAGTCCTGCCTTTGGCTGGACATGGCAGGGCGGAGGGACGTCGGAGAGTCGCCGCTCCCGGCTGCACAGGGGAACAGGGGCGCTGAGGACAGAAGAGGCGAGATTTCCGGTTTCTCATCTCTCCCCTCTCTTTTCTACTCTCCTCCCCAAATCCCCCTCCCCTACCTCCCTCTTTTCATCACCAACCTTCTCCTGCCCTCTATCAACCAACCCCTCTCCGCCCCCCTCCACAACCTCCGATCCCTTCATCAACGTCCCCCCTTCCAATCCCGCCCTCATTCTGCCATCTCTCGAAACCCTTCCCTCCCCTTCCAACCTCCAACTCCCGCCTCGGCTCCAATTCTGACCCGCTCCCTTCTCGTCCCCAGATGGGTCGCCGGCCCCTCACACCTGCGCTCCTCCTCCGGGCCTGCCGGTCGACGTGATGCTGGCCATCGACGGCTCGGGCAGCGTAGGCCCCCACGAGTTCCGCCGGGCCACGGAGCTGCTCTCGGAGCTGTCCCGGCGGCTGTCCGACGGGGGGTCCCGAGGACTGAGGTTGGGCCTGCTCCAGGTGGGCGAGCGCCCGGTGCTGGAGTTGTCGCGCTGGCGGCCGGTTCGATGCCCGGGCGCGGCGCTTGAGGCCCTGCGGGAATTGCGGCAGTCCCTAGGCGACACCAACGCCGCCCAGGCGCTGGACCTGGCCGCGAAGGAGTTCTCGGAGGCCGGGGAGCGGCGGAGAGGCGATGGTGCGGCCCCGCGCCCGGGTGCTGGTGTGGGTGACGGACGGCCTGCCCTCGGAGCCGGTGGCGGAGGCCGGCGGACGGCTGCGGCGGGACGGCGTGCTGGTCTTCGTGGTGTGAGCACCGGCCGGCGCCGGGCCGGCGACCTCCGGGCCGTGGCCAGCCCGCCCGCCCGGCGCTTCCTCATACTGTCCGAGGCCGACGATCTGCCAGACCGTGGCGGAGCGACTCTGCCGCACGCTGGCGGGTGAGTGGGGCCCGAGGGGGAGGTGGGGAACGCGGCGGCCTGCACACGATCCGGTCCCCTGTCCCTCGCCTTCCCGGCTCACTCCACTCGCTGCACCCTCTCTGCCGCTGGCCCGGCACACGCAGCTTCCCCTCCCGTCGCACGGCCCCGGAGCCGAGCCTCGGTCTCCGTCGGTCTGCACATCCCTCCACCTCGCACGCACCGCCCCGGCCCTCTCCGCGCCTATTCACTCCGAACCGTCTCTCCCCTCCCCTTGCATCCGACGCTGCACCCTCCCACACAACTACACTACTCGAGTTCCCCTCCCCGACACACCCCTCCACGTCCCCTCCCCCACACACACCCGCCACATCCCTCCCCTACACACCCTCCACGTCCCCTCCCCCACACACCCGCCACATCCCTCCCCTACACACCCTCCACGTCCCCTCCCCCACACACCCGCCACATCCCTCCCCTACACAACCTCCACATCCCTCCCCCACACACCCGCCACATCCCTCCCCTACACACCCTCCACATCCCTCCCCCTACACACCCTCCACGTCCCCTCCCCCACACACACCGCCACGTCCCCTCCCCACACACCCGCCACGTCCCCACCCCCACACACCTGCCACATCCCTCCCCTACACACCCTTCACGAACCCCCCAGTTCCCCTCTAGTACATAACAACACTCCCCGCCTCTCGCCTCCACTACCTCACCCTCCACATCCTTCACCCTTCCATACCCTCCACATCCCTTCCCTACATACCCTCCACGTACCTCCCCTCCCCTACGCACTCTCCACATCACTCCCCTACACAGCCTCCACGTCCCTGCCCTGCGCTCCACACCCCTCCACATGCCCCCCTACACAGCCATCCCTCCCCTGCCCTACACACCCTCCACTTCCCGCCCCTACACAGCCTCCACGTCCCTCCCCTATACAGCCGGCCCTCCACTTCTCCTGCGCTACGTAACCACACTCGCCCATTACACACCCTCCACGTCCATCCGTTCCCCTCGCTGTCCTACAACGCTTCCCCCGTCCCTCTCTCCCTTTACCTCCCCTCTCCCTCTCCTCCAACTCCCTCCCCGTCATCCCACCTCCAGACCCTCCCCGCCAATCCCCTTCCCTCGCCTCTCAGCCCATTCACCTCCCCATCCCTCCTCCTCACCGCTCACTACCCTCAAGCCCCCTCTTATCTTTGCCCCGTCCTCTGCCCACCCCCTTTCCCCCCTCCCCCTCCCTCACCCCACCCTCACCTTTGCCCCATTCATTGCCCTCCTGCTCCTCTCAATCCCCCACCCACCTCGCCCCCCCCGCAGGGTTACTAGGCCCCGGGCCGGCTGATGGTGACCGCGGTCGGGCCCCGGGCGGCCACGCTGACCTGGCCCAAGCTGGCCGTCTCACAGGAGGACGCCTACGTGCTGGAGTTCGCCCCCGAGGGGGGGATCGCCGGAAGAGACCCACCTGGGGCAGCACCGGGTTCTCGCCTGGGACGCCCGCTCCCTCACCGTGCGGGGGCTGCAGCCCGACACCCTCTACCGGTTCCGGCTCAGGGTCGGTGGACGGGAGTGGGGGGAGCTGGAGGCCAGCTGGAGAACGCCGAAAGGTACTGGGGAACTGTGGGGTTTGAAACTGAAATATCTTTATTGTGATCGCATGGTACTGTAGCCCCCACCCCCGGGAAGCCTCATGCTCGCTTCCGTCCAGGGGGGAGCAGCCTTCGGCCCCGCCAAACCGGGCTATCAGCTGGTGTGGAGGCTGTGTGATGTTCCCACCACCCCGCCCAGATAACAGGCAGTACACACCACACGCGATTCAATGATTACACTTGATAGACCTCACTGGAAGTAAGTGATTAATAACGATACAGGACACGCGAAAGCCGCCAGAACTTATCAGTCCAAAGCACCTGGTGCA